>NW_025949999.1:0-10557 GCF_021028975.2 Sphaerodactylus townsendi
AAAAAGGCAAACTCTATGCTGGGGATCATTAGAAAAGGAATTGATAATAAAACTGCAAAGATTGTCATGCCCTTATATAAAGCAGTGGTGCGACCGCACTTGGAGTACTGTGTCCAGTTCTGGTCGCCGCATCTCAAAAAGGATATTGAGGAGATAGAAAAAGTGCAGAGAAGGGCAACGAGGATGATTGAGGGACTGGAACACCTTCCCTATGAGGAGAGGCTGCAGCGTTTGGGACTCTTTAGTTTGGAGAGGAGGCGGCTGAGGGGGGATATGATTGAAGTCTACAAAATTGTGCATGGGGTAGAAAATGTTGACAGAGAGACATTTTTCTCTCTTTCTCACAATACTAGAACCAGGGGGCATTCATTGAAAATGCTGGGGGGGAGAATTAGGACTAACAAAAGGAAACACTTCTTCACGCAATGTGTGATTGGTGTTTGGAATATGCTGTCACAGGAGGTGGTGATGGCCACTAACCTGGATAGCTTTAAAAGGGGCTTGGACAGATTTATGGAGGAGAAGTCGATCTCTGGCTACCAATCTTGATCCTCTTTGATCTGAGATTGCAAATGCCTTAACAGACCAGGTGATCGGGAGCAACAGCCGCAGAAGGCCATTGCGTTCACATCCTACATGTGAGCTCCCAAAGGCACCTGGTGGGCCACTGCGAGTAGCAGAGAGCTGGACTAGATGGACTTTGGTCTGATCCAGCTGGCTTGTTCTTATGTTCTTATGAAACAGTTCTTCACGCAACGTGTAATTGGTGTTTGGAATATGCTGCCACAGGAGGTGGTGATAGCCACTAACCTGGATAGCTTTTAAAAAAGGGTTTGGACAGATTTATGAAGTCGCTCTATGGCTACCAATCTTGATCCGCCTTGATCTGAGGTTGCAAATGCCTTAGCAGTCCAGGTGCTCGGCAGCAGCAGCAGCAGAAGGCCTTTGCTTTCACCTCCTGCATGTGAGCTCCCAAAGGCACCTGGTGGGCCACTGCGAGTAGCAGAGTGCTGGACTAGATGGACGCTGGTCTGATCCAGCAGGCTCTTTCTTATGTTCTTATGTTCATGTTTCTTGGTCCCGAAACTGCTCTTGGTCCCGAGAGCAGTTGCTTGCCTCTGTGCAGAAATGGACTAAGGTTCCACACACAAATACATAGACTTGATGCTTTTGTACATGTGACTGCGTCAAATGTTTTTAGTGCTGTTGCGCACATCTCTCACAACTGTGTACTCATTCACATCAGTAACAGGAATGTGCAAATAGATGAAAGTCAGAGCCATTTGTGCATGCTCCGATCCGACATTCGATTCGAACAATCTAGCTAAACTAGCATTCAGAAGGAGTGAAACTCAGGGCAAAAGTTTGCATTGCTTACAAAATAGTCTGCCTCGCCTTTTTGGTGCATTATATTGGTATTTTTCTGATCTTCTAATGTGCCACCCACAGCACAGCGTAAAAGACAGCGCCGAGCAAGACGTAGCTGCCTCGGATTCAAACGATCCGTTCTGGGAGGGAAAAATCTTTCTATATCTATTGGACCTAGATTGTCGTTGTTATGCGCTCTGTGGAGCTGTTTCTCAGCCCCTGAGTATTAAATCCCTTTACATGTGTTTGTTGTGTTTTAAAATGTATGTTTAACTGGATTAAGTCACATGAGCAAACACCGCGCATCTTCTGTCAACGATTCTTTACAAAGGGCGACGGGGACTGGTTTGCATGTTAATTTGCGGCGGCACCTGATCTCGCTTCCCAATGAGGCCGTCCTGCCTCTGGGATTCTCTGCTGATTAAGTAATAAATAAATAACAGCTTAAGTGGAAGGCAGCGTCTCCTAAAATAAATCTGAAGGTTAAAAAGAGAGGCGGTGGGAGGGAAACACTGCCGATTAGCAATATGGAAACTGTAAAGAGAGCCCAGGCGTTATTTTAAGGTTGCGTTATTACAAGCTGGAGTCCTGCGAGGGATTGTGAAGGGGCGGGGGAGATAAATAATCGGGACATTTCCTCTATCAAGTCAAATCTTTCTTTGGAGGATTCTGTAAACTCCCAGGGCCTTAAAGAGGCCAATTTTCACGTCTTGCTCCGGGTTTTTTTTCTTTATACTTGAGTCAACTGCTTTCTGTATTCCCAGCTGCCCAGAATCTTCATTATGCGGTTTTTTTGAGGGGGGGGGATCTTTCTCTTCTTGCTATTTTACCAAGTTGTATTTCCCTGCATATTTGCGGCATCCACCAAGAAGAAGAAGAAGAAGAAGAAGAAGAAGAGTTTGGATTTATATCCCCCCTTTCTCTCCTGCAGGAGACTCAAAGGGGCTTACAATCTCCTTGCCCTTCCCCCCTCACAACAAACACCCTGTGAGGTAGGTGGGGCTGAGAGAGCTCTGAGAAGCTGTGTCTAGCCCAAGGTCACCCAGCTGGCATGTGTGGGAGTGCACAGACTAATCTGAATTCCCCAGATAAGCCTCCACAGCTCAGGCGGCAGAGCTGGGAATCAAACCCGGTTCCTCCAGATTAGATACACGAGCTCTTAATCTCCTACACCACTGCTGCTCCACTGCTACCAAGTTTATAGTCCTGCCTTCTCTGTGGGTCCTGATGGGAAGCTGTGTTAGTCAACGGCGGCAAAATGACCGCTTTTCTTCCGTGATGCCTGCACTCTGGTTGTGGCCCGCAGCTTATGGAATGCCCTATGTGAGGAACTCAGGAAGGTTTCCACTAGGGGTTGCCAATCTCTAGGTGGCACTTGGAGATCCCCCCCCCCCATTTCAATCTCCTGGCAACAGAAGCTAGCTCCTTTAGAGCAGTGGCGTAGCGTCCACAGGGCAGGGGGGTGCGATGCCCCGGGTGTGCCCCGCTTCAGGAGCATGGCAGGGGCGTGGAGGGGGCATTACAGGGCGGGGTGGGCAACCCTGGGTGCAGTTTCCCCTCACTCCGCCCCTGCTCTGGAGCAAATGGCCACTTTGGAGGGTGGACTGTGGCATTGTACCCTACTAAGGTTCTTCCTCTCCTCTCCTCTTCTCTCCCCAACTGCCCAACCTTTATTTATTTATTTATTTATTTATTTAAATTTATAGCTTGGCTCCACTTCCAAAATCTCCCAGTATTTCCCAGACTGAAGCTGGCAACACACCTTCCTAGTGTTCCGTGTAACCTCTATCTGTGGGTTCTGTGGGGCAGAACTTGGAATGAGTTTGCAACAACAAATTTTAAAAACAAAATGCTTTACTTTCTTAGCATATAACATCAAACATCCACCTTTAACATCACACTTCAAGGTCCTGTTCCGGTTTCATTTCAAGTCCTTCTAGTTACAGTCTTCTGATATTGCCAAGTCCAATTCTTCTTTGCAAGTGGGTTGGCTCCTGAAGACTCCAAGGGCTTGGTGAACAGGATTCAACATGATGAAGGTTTCCAGGAGAACTCTCACCCATTACAAACATAAAAAAACCCTGAAACAATAAACTCCAACATTTACAACACTGCAAAAATAAACAACTACCTTCCCACTTGTTCCCAACAACATTGCAGTTACCTTAACAAGGTGTTAAGGGCTTATACAAATCAAGGTCCGAGTCTGGTAGCCTTGTCTCCTCCAAACTACATGAGCTCTGCAGCTTTCTGCTGCTTTGAGTCTCCACCCCTTTCTGGGTCAACCCATTCTGAGCATGGGGGTTACATTCCGCACACTATGCAAAACTGAAATATTCCAAAGGACGTTCAATAACAAAGATAAAAGAGCATTATTAGAGCAGAACAGTTTGAGGAAGAATGCTTTAACAAAGGGGAAGAGACGGGACAATGTGGCTGTGTATAGCACGTTCTCTCTGTTGCTGTATGTATTATCTACCCTGCTATGTAATTTCTGCATTGATTCATATGACATATTCCAACTGATGCTGTGTTTCAGCTCCGTTCCAGTTTTTTTAAAAACTTGGTTTTACTTTCCGTACCCAATCCTATTACACTGCTTACTGCGTGTCACATCCTATCAGCCGCATTGACTTACACTGCGTAATCTTCTTTGAGTCTCAGTGAGAAAAGCGGCCCTTTCGAGAATGTGGGTGTGTTAAATAAATAAATGCTGTCTGTTTTGAAGGCACAAGCGGACTCCTGTTTTATTAGCCACAATTGCAAGGAATTAATAATATGTCCTGCCAGAACAGCTCGATTCGAGGCCAGCGGCACCTCGGAAACCAACAAGTTTTTGGGGATACGCGCTTTTGAGAGTCAAAGGCCCACTCTGCACAGGCAATGCAAATATAAGCATTTATTGTCATTGTGCACGCACAACGAAATTTACAGCAGCATTCCTCAATGCATACAATTTCAGACTCATGCCCCATCCTCACTTCCCCCTTCCTCCACCCATTTCTACACAGCCCCAAACACATCAACACGAAGCCGTGGAGTTCGGCATAGCCACACCTCTAGAGTAGAAGCTGTCTCTAAGCCTCTTTGTCCTCGTTTTGATAGACCTGTATCATCTGCCGGATGGTAACAGTTCAAAAAGAGAGTGTGCTGGATGAGACGGGTCTCTCCGAATATTTTGGGCTTTCTTTAGGCTTCAGGAATTACAGAGTTCTTCCAAGGAGGGGAGAGGGCAGCCGATACTCCTCTGGGCAGTAGTGATCACCCTTTGGAGCGCCTTCCTATCCGCCACTGTGCAACTGGAGAACCATACACAGATGCAGTAGGTTAAGACACTCTCTATAGCACAGCGGTAAAAGGACACCAGGAGTTTTCCATTCAGTTGTTGTTTCCTTAACAGTCTCAGATAGTACAGTATTTGCTCGGCCTTCTTAACCACCGCGGCAGTCTGTACGCCCCAGGTCAAGTCCTCTTTAATCATGATACCCGGAAATTTAAAACTAGCCACCCGTTCTACTTGATCTCCATTTATAGTCAAGGGCTGAATTTCTGAGCTATTCCTTCTATAGTCCACTATAAGCTCCTTTGTCTTGTTAGTATTAAGAACCAGGTTATTTTCCCTGTGTTGCCTGTCTCGCAGTTTGCGTGGCGGGTGCAGGAGCCATCTGGGGTTGCTGGGATTCTGGAGTCAGGATGTGAGATGGCTCACACAGGAAATGCTGTGTTTCCCTGCAAACTGTGCATTCAAGAATCCCCCCGCCCGAGAATCCCTCTCACACACTTACTGGTGCAAAATAGCAGCAGCTTAGAGAATCCACTCTAATGTTGACTGCCTATAATGGTGGATGGGACGGGGGTGGGTAGGAATAGAATGCTTCCCGCTTGCTGTAGTTTGCACAGGCAAACAGGAAGTGCCTGAAATGCAGGTTAAAGGGGGAAAGTCGCTAATTTAGTGACTTTCAATTAACCCATCTTCAGCCAAATATTTTTAGAAGCGTTAGAAGCATTTGGGGGGTGAGTTCTATGGGAACTTCTCTCCCATAACACTTTTTTTTCACATCCCCGAAATAATTATATTCGGCCTGTGCAGAATCACCCAAACTCTGATGAAGGCAGTTTTGGCTTTGAAAAGCTTATGCCACCAAAATTTTATTGGTCTCTGGACTCGAATCGGGCTGTTCTGCTCCAGACCAATATGGCTATTCTCTGATAGGATCCTGTCAGATTTCCTTTTTTCAGTTCCTCTGTGCCAGGATTTTCAGAATGACAACCATCGCCATAGCAGGAATGAGCAAGTTCCCCCATTTTCTTTTGTTACTCTTCCTTTTCTCAAACTCTCAGCTCCCCTCCACACTCTCAGCTGCCTGGAGCTTGCTCAGTCCTCGCTAGGCAGTGATGCATAACATCACATGTTCTTGGGAGAGAACTCGGGAGAGAACTCGGGAGAGAAAGGAAGATGATGCGTTTTCATCTGTCTGCCATAACATGGTGTTTCAGTCTAAATGAAAAGACCACTCCAACTTTTGAAGGTTTATCGTGAGGTGAGCAGAGTTGAAGATGTGTACAAGAATACTTACTTACTTACTCACTCACTCACTCACTCACTCACTCACTCACTCACTCACTCACTCACTCACTCACTCACTCACTCACTCACTCACTCACTCACTCATTCATTCATTCATTCATTCATTCATTCATTCATTCATTCATTCATTCATTCATTCATTCATTCATTCTTTGGACTTTTATACCGCCCTATCCCTGAAGGGCTCAGGGCGGTGAACAACATATAGTCACAATACAGTCATAAACTGCTAAAACCTTTAAAAGCAGCGATAAAAAAGGAAAACTAAACCTAATATATACGCTAAACATAGGTGGCGTCCGACAGCCCCATTTTAAAACTCCTCACCCAGGTGGGTAGAACGGTGAGTCCCCTCAGATGACAAGAGGCCCAGATGTAAAGGGCCAAAAAGAAAAAGGGGGAGAGGAGGGGGCACCCTCAGTGGCCGGTCCCTCCAAAGGCCCAGTGGAACAGCTCCGTCTTACAGGCCCTGCGGAACTCACCCTGCGGAACTACTTAACATCTGCACCAAACTACAATTCCCAGGATCGATTTATTTATTTTGGCCAGCCGCACCGGTACAGAACTTGCCGTCGTGGTTCTGACGGCGTGAAGCAAAAGGACATACGTGTTCTGTGTACAGCCCCAGATTTGCGGCGGTGGCTATGCAAAGACAGACAAAAATGGAGAGAGATTAATTTCTTCTCGCTTCTGTTTCTCAGCGTCGATGTCAGCCTCTCCTTTGCTCGCAATAATCAGGCTGCTCGCTCTAATGAACGATGCCTCGAAAACGCAGAGCAAAGTTTATTTTCAGAAGCCCAGAAAATAATCCCTCCCTAAACCCTCTTTTTCTCCGATTGCCGCCTCTAGACCGAGGGCTGCGCGCAGGTTGTATCTGATGCCGTAAACCTGACACTTTTGCCTAATCCACTTCAGATGGCATCTGTGATAGCCAGCCCAGACAATTCAGGATTGTGGGTTCGGCTTGCCTGACAGTACTGGCTCTCAGGTCAAATGCTTTGAATATTATAGAGGGGGCTGGGCCAGCCACAGAGACCATGCTGTTACAAACTCCATGGCAGGGGCGTAACGAGGCAAACTGTAGCCCTGGGCAAAACCCCATGGGGGTTGCAGGCTGGGGGGCACATTTCTGAAGGCACAGTCTCAAACCTTTCAGGGTCTCATCAGGAGACTGCCCTAATGATACCCCCCAGGTTTGGTGCAGTTTGGTTCAGGGGGGCCAAAGTTATGGACCCTCAAAAGTGTCCCCCCATCTCCTATTAGCTCCCATTGGAAACAATGGGGATGGGGCACCCCCTTTGGGAGTCCATAACTTTGGATTCCCTGAACCCAACCTCTCCAAACTTGGGGGGTAGCATAAGGACAGTCTCCTGATGATACGCTGAAATTTTGGTGCCGCTAGCCGAAAAACTGCGCCCCCTGCAGGCCACAAATGGAAAACCACTAAAAATACCCAAAAATGAACCCTGCATTTTGATGCCCCCCACAAGGTGGTGCCCTGGGCAGCTGCCCACCTTGCCCAATGGGCATTACGCCCCTGCTCCATGGTCAGTGTATCGGCAATCTTACGCTTTTTTTATAACATGGGTCATCAATTTGTGCCTGCAGCATTAAAAGTCTTCAACACCAAGGTGGCCCAGCAATTATTATGTGGAGTCCCACTTTGGATAGGCTCCTGGTCCAACACAGCTGAGTGAGTACAATCTCGCTTTTTATTTAAACTTCTGGGCATGCCTCACTGCGTGCCTTACGCCACCCTGTGCCTCGAAACTGGGCAACATCTCTTAGGCCGTTTCCGCATGAATGCGGAAGCGGCCGGGTCGGTGTACCCAACGCCCGACCACCAGACGGCGCTGGGCCACGTTCGCCTGAGGCGGGTCCCAGAAAGAGCTACGACGGAACTGACGAGCGCCGTCACCCGACCGACCCGGCATGTCCCCGGGCCTCCGGCACGTCGCCGAGGCCTGAGGACACGCCCCCCCAGCCCTGCGCGCCTGCTCCAGTGTCGCAGGGCAGGGGGGGTGTCCCCAGGCTTTGGTGACGCGCCGGAGGCCCGGGGACAAGGTAAGTGCAGGGAGGGAGTGGGGGGGGAAGTGCCGGGAAGCCGCTGCCGTTCGCACGGCAGCAGCTTCCAGCCGGCGTTTCCAGAAAAGTGCGCTTCCCAGCGCACTCTGGAAACGCCGGCTCGGCGCCGGGCGGGCAGCTGCGCCCCCTGTGCAAATGGCGGCCTGGGGATGGCGTTTTTGCCGTCCCCAGGCCGCCATATTCTGCCCGTGTGGAATCCGCCTCAGAGACAAGATCATGGCTTGCCACGCTCAAATTTTGGCTGTGCATCTGTTTCAACCGCGATGCAGCCTCCTTGTCATATAAAGCCCTCAAGACTTCTTGTCACTCGGAATGGTGGGGCATTATAGAAACAAAAATTAACAAATTAGGCTATTCTTTGGATTATCTGGCCATGCTACCATCTAAAGAGACTTTCCAACTTCTGAAGAGAAGGCTGTTTGACCAGGAACATCAGATGCTACTCGAAAAGGCTTCCAGGACTTGTTCTCCTTTAGCTCGAGGTATCACCTACATTGGTAATAAGGGGGCTCAATACCTGCACCAGATAACCGTGCCCAGGCTCCATAGAGCAATGATGTTGGCCCGTTGCAATGCCCTTCCATCAGCCGTATCAACGGGGAGATTCACTAGAACCCCTTGCCACCAAAGGCTATGCATATGCAACGGGACTTGTGTTGACTCTATAGACCATATTTTACTTTATTGTCCACTTTACACAGGACCCAGAGTCAAATACTTGTCACCCCTGCTACTCAAAAAAGAGTATGCATCTGACTTGCAAAAGATTTCCTTTCTGTTGGACAGCCCCAGTAGTGATGCAAACGATGCAGTCACCAAATTTTTGGATTTGTATATAAAACAGCGCTTTAGGAGCCGTCCTGAACATCAACATATACTACCTGTACATTTATTTTAGCTTCCCTCTACTTGGTTAAGTGGATCTGTGTATATAATGTTGGTATGCCAATAAAGGTTCTTTGTTTGTTTGTTGTTGTACTGGCTCTCTCCACAATAGTTTTTTTCCCCCCAAGACTGTGAGAAAAAAAAGAACATGTCCTCTTCTGCAGGACATGTTATGATCCGAGCATGGGATAGGCCACGAATGTTCAGTGGGAGAAAGTCACGGCGTATAAAATGCTGAGCGAAACACAAGAACAGAATCTAGCATCAGCCCAGCAGACAATTTTCGGGACATTTTCATGCAACTGAAAAATTGATTGCATTGTAAAAGAGCCCAACTACCTAATGGATAGACCTATCTATCATTTTGTATCCCCACACTTTCGTTTTTTACGGTCCGGAGGTGACGTCCAATGAGACAATTCGCAACAATAATGTACAAAATGTGTGGATCTGTTCTTTTCGTTTTGTGTCTTGTTGACTTGGAGTCTTTTCCCATCCTTGTTGTTTGTGGATGTTCCCAATTCCTTTGCTCATTTTATGCCATTTTTAATTCAGTTTGTGCATTAAAGATCACTTTGATGCTATTGATACAAAGACCCATCATACATCTATTTCAGTGATGGCAAACCTATGGCACGGGTGCCAGAGGTGGCACTCAGAGCCCTCTCTGTTGGCACGCGCAAATAGAGTCCCCCCCCCCCCCAACACATACACATCTAGGCTGGCCTGAGTCGCTGGGCTTAATTATTAGGATTAAACCTAAGACCTAGTTTTGGGGAAGCAGTTTAGGTAACCCTGTTAAATGCTGTTAAACCCCACTGATTTTCATACGAAGAACTAAAGTGCAGTCCTTTACCTGGAAGTAAGCTTGGTTGCTGGCAATGGGGCTTGCTTCTGAGTAAACCCTCCTAGGGTCATGATTTACCCGTTGGAAGAGTTGCACGGTTGCTTCAAAGCAAAGGCACCAACTACCACCAAGCTTACTCCCCAGTAACTCATGCCTCGGAGCCAACTGTTTTTTCTAAACTAAAACCTAAGTATTCGGGTTACATTGCTGTGTTGGCACTTTGCGATAAATAAGTGGGTTTTGGGTTGCAGTTTGGGCACTCGGTCTCGAAAAGGTTCGCCATCACTGATCTATTTGGTTTCGTTAGTATGTTGTATGAAGGAGAAAAGACGAATGCCATTTCAACCGTGTTGGGGGAGGGATACACGTCCTATGTTCAGATTTTCAAAGTAGCAGTCATTATTTGATGCCCTTCCGAATCCCGACCTTCCAAATTATTTGGCAATCCTTCCAAAAGTCAATGACAGTTAACCAGTAATCACACGTCAATAAAACCATTAATAGTAAAACAAAAGTCCACAGTATAAAAACAATATTGATGAAGAAATGGGGAAGGGGGATGTAAGCAGCAGTGGCGTAGGAGGTTAAGAGCTCGTATATCTAATCTGAAGGAACCGGGTTTGATTCCCAGCTCTGCCGCCTGAGCTGTGGAGGCTTATCTGGGGAATTCAGATTAGCCTGTGCACTCCCACACATGCCAGCTGGGTGACCTTGGGCTAGTCACAGCTTCTCGGAGCTCTCTCAGCCCCACCTACCTCACAGGGTGTTTGTTGTGAGGGGGGGG
>NW_025950000.1:0-10556 GCF_021028975.2 Sphaerodactylus townsendi
GGTTCCCTACCCCTGGACTAGCCCAAGGTCACCCAGCTGCCGTGTGTGGGAGTGCACGGGCTAATCTGAATTCCCCAGATAAGCCTCCACAGCTCAGGCGGCAGAGCTGGGAATCAAACCCGGTTCCTCCAGATCAGAGTGCACCTGCTCTTAGCCACTGCTCTTAGCCACTACGCCACTGCTGCTCCTGAAGAGAGCTTTGGTTTTTAAAAGCTCATACCCCAAACATTTGGTTAGTCTCCAAGGTGCTGGTGGACTTGAATCCAGCTTCCTGTTGTTTATATTCCTATGTTGTTCAGGAATTTATACGAAGCCTTGCTTAAGGCTTATGAGTAAAGCTTATGAGTAAAAAAACATTACCATAAAATCATAAAGGCATCATAAACTATCAACATAAAAACAAAACAAGTCTCTAAAAACAAGCCGTTCATACATTATCATGGGGGACACAACCTCTCAAAGAAGATCTCCTGTGACTCAGTAAAGCCAACGGGAGCGTTACTAAACTATTAACATCGTAGATTGTTTCTTGTGGCTCGGAAGGATCTGTGCCAAAGCTCTGCCACCTTTCACAACTCACAGAAACCTCCTCCTGTCTGGCGCCAACAAGAATTTCCCCTCTGTCCAGTTGATGTACACATTCACAAACCCCAGGCAGCAACCACACATCATGAAGAAGAGGAGGAGGAGGAGGAGGAGGAGGAGGAGGAGGAGGAGGAGGAGAAGGAGAAGAAGGAAGAGGAGGAGGAGGAGAAGGAAGAGGAGGAGGAGGAGGAGAAGAAGAAGAAGAAGAAGGAAGAGGAGGAGGAGGAGGAGAAGGAAGAGGAGAAGGAGAAGGAAGAGGAGAAGGAGAAGGAGGAGAAGGAGAAGAAGGAAGAGGAGGAGAAGGAGAAGAAGAAGGAAGAGGAGGAGGAGAAGGAGGAGAAGGAAGAGGAGAAGGAGAAGGAGGAGGAGGAGGAGGAGAAGGAGAAGGAGAAGGAGAAGGAAGAGAAGGAGAAGGAGAAGAAGAAGGAAGAGGAGGAGGAGGAGGAGGAGGAGGAGAAGGAGGAGAAGGAGAAGAAGAAGGAAGAGGAGGAGGAGAAGAAGGAGAAGGAGAAGAAAGAAGAGGAGGAGGAGGAGGAGAAGGAGGAGGAAACTCAAAGGGGCTTACCAACTCCTTTCCCTTCTGACCCCCTACCCCCAACAAACACCTTGTGGGGCAGGTGGGGCTGAGAGAGTTCCGAAAAACTGTGACTAGCCCAAGGTCACCCAGCAGGAATGTAAGATGCACATCAGATGATAGAACCTGCTTTTTACCAAATCAGACCACTGAGTTGTATAGTCCTGAACCGCTGGGCTGTGTGGCCTCAGACTGAGAAAGGTCTTTGCCAACCCTTGCCAACTGGAGATGCCAACTGAACCCAGGACTTTCTGCACACAACGCAGGGCTGAGCTGCAGCCACGAAGGGGCTGTTCATTCCGTCTCCATTCAACAGCCCTGGAGTGATTTCCTTGGCTTTGTGATGACTAACCCTTTGAAAATAGTTTTCCCCTCTGAAAGATTATTCAATTACTGTACAAAATTTCCCTCCGTCAAAGGCCTGGCCAGCCAGAGGAAGATTTCCTCTAATGTTAAAGCGAGCAAAGGACACCAATTTTCCCATCTGAGGGCTGGAAGCCGAGCTGGGCTGGATAAACAAATCTCTTTTTGTGCAGCCGCTGCTTCCCTCAAAGGCTTCCCTTTCACGCTGCCCTTTCCCCATTTAAATGAGCCGAGTGTCTTTCCTGATTGTTTCCAGCTCATCTTAATGGCTTCGGAGATGTACCTCAAATTGTGCTTGATGAGTTTTACAACATAAACAGCTGCAAACACTTACGGCCATCTGATTCCACGGGGGTTTTTTGTTTAGTTTTTAAAAAAAATTATGGAATGGGGAAAAAAAGTAATGAGGAAAAATTACTTCGGAAGACCAAATATGAAGCAGCCCAAACTCCTTCAGCAAAAGCAAATTTGGAAACACAAAGGACCAGCCGCCAGCGATTTGGGACTGGATTTATAATGGGTTGCCAATCTCCAGGCAGGGGCTGGATATCCATGAAATTCACGTGCTACGTCCAAAACAATATAACATTCACAAACACGCGTGGCACATAGGCGCCGTTGCGACTGTAATGGCGATATGACTTCCTCCATCTGTATATTTTGAATATAGAGATGCTGGACGCCATTTATATTTATGCTAGTATTTTTTATTGTATTTATGAGATTTAGCTTTTATTGTTTTATCGCTGCTTTTAAAGATTTAGCCATTTTGTTGTTATGACGACTGAGGCTGAGATTAAGCTTGGGAGAGCCACCCTTATCTCACCTCGGTCCTGGGTCCTTTTCCCTCCTAATAACTCCAGGCCAGCTGATTTCTCAAAGATTTATTGTAAAAGTTCAAAACAAAGAAATAAAACATAAATGCGTTTAGAGAAATTGACCAGCTGAATGCTTCTTGTGGATCTCTTGGGACCTCCAGCCAAGAGGTGCTTCTCTTAGCTTAGCCCATGATAGAGTCACCTAGGCTTTGTTCCCTCACTCTCCAAGAAAACTTTTCCCGCTCGCCATGAGGTTTCCAAAACCTTTGACGTTTCATCCTAGCACCTCTGCATAGTTTCCTGTCCTCACTCCAGGAGATCAAAAGGCAAAGATGCTTTTCACAGTCATATGTGACTTCCCTTTACTGTAGGGATAGCATCTTCCATGACATGCCCCCTTTTGGGATGAAGTCTGTAAACTCCATGTTCACATACTTCAGCTTCCTAATAATACTGGTTGCATAATATCACATGTTCCTAGCTAATACATAGTTCAGCTAACTATTTTCCATCACAGTTGTTATATTATGTTTACTGTTGTACACCGCCCGGAGCCCCTCGGGGATAGGGTGGTATAAAAATCTAATAAATAAATAAATAAATAAAAATATATTGTTTATGTTGTAGAAACCTTCATTCATGGCAATAATAAGATGATGTAAGGATTGTTATGTTCAGAATCACCTGTTGAGGGTTCCTTATCAAGTGCATGAATAGTTCCCTTGAAGAAGAAAGATGAAAACGCAATAATCAGCGCGAAGCGTTTGGGAAGTACAACGGAGTGGATTGAAATATATACAACTGAAAATGATGAGAAATTTGAACTGCCCTTGAATTGGGACAGTATTTAGAAGCAATTCAAGCCACCAATTCAGGATTTTCATTAATTGTCATGAACTTGCGTTACAGTCGCAACGGGTGACATTGACGCAATAATATTGACAAGACTATGGACATTGTTGGTTTTAACAAATACATGATTATGGACTTGAGAGAAGGTTGTCTTGTAATGAATTGTTGCATGAATTGGATTTAAAGTGGAGATATATATGTGTGTTATGGAGATATAATAGTTTGATGAGTCTAACAGCCAACAATTTGGCATACTTTACAAGAAACTAACAGGTAATATAAATTGCTTGAGCCAGCACCTATGTTTGTGAATTTTATAGGGGTTGGATATCTTCTAGAATTATTTCTGACCTCCAAGGGACAGAGGTTGGCAAAAGACACAAGACAGCATCCGCACCACGTGTTAAAACAATAAAATACCCAGACCTGCACACCCCCATAAATCAAACCCACATCCACAAATTCAGGTTTAGCCTTCATGAGTCTCAACAGGCCTTTACCGTGATTTTGCAACACGTGTGCGCCAGCACGATTTTGATTAGAACGCTGGTAGGACTGGAAGTGTGTTCCGATGAACTTTTCTGGTTGCAGGGAGAACCCCAGTTTGAATTAATTGCGACTTGGTGCACGTTAAATGCAAAGCCATGGCTTACAACTCTATGGAAGGAAGAAGAAGAAGAGTTGGATTTATATCCCCCCTTTCTCTCCTGTAAGGAGACTCAAAGGGGCTTACAAACTCCTTTCCCTTCCCTTCCCCTCCCCACAACAAACACCCTGTGAGATGGGTGGGGCTGAGAGGGCTCCGAAGAACTGCGACTAGCCCAAGGTCACCCAGCTGGCGTGTGTGGGAGTGCACAGGCTAATCTGAATTCCCCAGAGAAGCCTCCACAGCTCAGGCGGCAGAGCGGGGAATCAAACCCGGTTCCTCCAGATTAGAATGCACCTGCTCTTAGCCACTACGCCACTGCTGCTCTTATAGCCTTGTTCTGTTGCAGGTTGAGCAATTATGTCAGTCTGGTCTACTCTGGCCGTGACTCTCCAGGGTTTCGGACAGAGGGAGATTTCTTCCAGCCCTCGCAAGAAATCTGAAGTTCCTGATCCTCACAGTGAATCCTGAGATCTTCTGTATGCAAAACAGATGCTCTGTGCAACTGAACCACGTCGGCTCTGTCGGAATTTCCCAGGCTGCCTCCACAGCTCAAGCGGCAGAGTGGGGAAACAACCCCGGTTCTCCAGATTAGAGTGCACCTGCTCTTAACCACTAGTCATGAAGGGACGTTTTACTGTTTATGGTGGACTTGTAATAAAACTAAAAAAAGAATTGGATACAAGTACGTTCAATAATTCAGAAAATTGTAAATACTAATATACAAACAAACAACCCCGGTTCTCCAGATTAGAGTGCACCTGCTCTTAACCACCCCGGTTCTCCAGATTAGAGTGCACCTGCTCTTAACCACTAGTCATGAAGGGACGTTTTACTGTTTATGGTGGACTTGTAAAAAAACTAACAAAAGCATTGGATACAAGTACGCTCAACACCAGAAAATTGTAAATACTAATGACAAACAAAATAAACCCTCGGTTCTCTGAGATTAGAGTGCACCTTGCTCTTAACCACCTCCGGCCTCCAGATTAGAGTGCACCTGCTCTTTAACCACTAGTCATGAAGGGACGCTTACTGTTTACAGGACCGTAATAAAACCAAAAAAAATTACAAGTAATGCTCAATAATTCAGAAAATTGTAAATACTAATATACAAACAAACAACCCCGGTTCTCCAGATTAGAGTGCACCTGCTCTTAACCACCCCGGTTCTCCAGATTAGAGTGCACCTGCTCTTAACCACTAGTCATGAAGGGACGTTTTACTGTTTATGGTGGACTTGTAATAAAACTAAAAAAAGAATTGGATACAAGTACGTTCAATAATTCAGAAAATTGTAAATACTAATATACAAACAAACAACCCCGGTTCTCCAGATTAGAGTGCACCTGCTCTTAACCACCCCGGTTCTCCAGATTAGAGTGCACCTGCTCTTAACCACTAGTCATGAAGGGACGTTTTACTGTTTATGGTGGACTTGTAATAAAACTAAAAAAAGAATTGGATACAAGTACGTTCAATAATTCAGAAAATTGTAAATACTAATATACAAACAAACAACCCCGGTTCTCCAGATTAGAGTGCACCTGCTCTTAACCACCCCGGTTCTCCAGATTAGAGTGCACCTGCTCTTAACCACTAGTCATGAAGGACGCTTTTAATGCTCATATGGACTTGTAATAAAACTAAAAAAAGAATTGGATACAAGTACGTTCAATAATTCAGAAAATTGTAAATACTAATATACAAACAAAACCAGAGGCTTACCTTTTGGGTCAACGCAGTGGCATGGGAGGTTAAGAGCTCCTGTATCTAATCTGGAAGAACCGGGTTTGATTCCCTGCTCTGCCGCCTGAGCTGTGGAGGCTTCTCTGGGGAATTCAGATTAGCCTGTGCACTCCCACACACGCCAGCTGGGTGACCTTGGGCTAGTCACAGCTCTTCTGAGCTCTCTCAGCCCCACCCACCTCACAGGGTGTTTGTTGTGAGGGGGGAAGAGCAAGGAGATTGTAAGCCCCTATGAGTCTCCTGCAGGAGAGAAAGGGGGGATATAAATGCAAAACTCTTCTCTCTTCTTCTTCTTATGGGCAGTCAGTTTGAAAAAAAGATACGGAACTTTGTTTTCATATACGGTATCAGCAATGAGAGTATTGTATGCACAAAGATTGAATACTTCCTCTGTACACACAATGGAAGAATGGTTTGGAACTGGTTGAGATGGCAAAACTAACTTCCTTGTTAGAGAAAAGAATCTAAGTGTATGGATAGCTAGAAACCTGATGGACTTCTTGCTTAAAATTGGGGGAAAAATGGACTGACGATTAGAACAACAAGGAAAGTGACATAAGAGAGAAAAGAGTAATTCATATTTAATTAGTCATAATTAAGTAAGAATTAATTGAGTTTTATTTCTGTATTTGCAATTAGAGAGCACGGGGTGAATTTTTAATTGTGTTTATATTGGTGCAGAAGAAATCAGAAGACGGCCTTTTTATTTTATCGTAGTTCTTGCGCGGGGGTGTATCTTCAGTGGTTGCTTGGTTGTCTTTTAAAACTTTAATAAAAAAACCGCTGTTTGTTCATGATGACACCTGAACTCCAGTGCTTACAACTACATGTTTAGAAATAACTGGGAAATGCATAACCACGAATGCAGATTTAGAAAGAGAAATTGGAGTCTAACTGTTGGGGAAACAGTTGCCAAGTTCCAGGAGAGGCCCGAAGATCTCCCAGAAATATGCTAATTTCCAGGGATCCGTCCCCTGGAGAAAACGGAAACTCTTTAGGGGGTGGACTTCAAGGGATCACATCCCTGCTGAGCTCTCTCTCCCAAGCTCAACCCTCCAAAATCTCCAGGAATTTCTCAACCCAAAGTTGGCAACCTTAGCTGGGGACAATTAGCCACAGCTATTAACCCCCCTGCCTGATTGGCAACAGAACGTTACCCCGATGTACCTGAACCCTTTCTGCACAGACCGTTTGAAACATTTCGGGGCAGGAAATAAAATGTTTCCTCCGTGGAGTTCCGCACTGTTTTTACCCCCAGACATTTTATTTGCCGTCCCAAAACATTTTAAATGAATGACCTTTTAAAAACTATCACACGTGTTCAAAACAGCTTCATTTGCCTGTGCGGTATCTTTAAAACGTTTCTCGTGCCCTTCTGCCTTCCCTGAACTTCCTCCTGAGTGGCATTTTCTCTGCTCGCTCTCCGTTCCCTCTTGCCCATTTTTGGACCATTCGAGCAGAGTCTCCTCACTGGGGAAAGGGGAGCTAATCACTGAAGGACAGACGATAGATAGAAGGCACACAGAACTGCAGCATAGTGCTCTGTAGCACGGAAGCATCGTTTGGACAACATACTCAAAAGAAAAAGGGAGAAATCACAAAATGGCAGCCAGGATTGAAGGGGATGAGTGCATACGTCTTAAAGAGGATGAGCAGCAGTGGCGTAGGAGGTTAAGAGCTCGTGTATCTAATCTGGAGGAACCGGGTTTGATTCCCAGCTCTGCCGCCTGAGCTGTGGAGGCTTCTCTGGGGAATTCAGAATTATCTGGGGAATTATCTGGGTGACCTTGGGCCAGTCACAGCTTCTCGGAGCTCTCTCAGCCCCACCTACCTCACAGGGTGTTTGTTGCGAGGGGGGAAGGGCAAGGAGATGGTCAGCCCCTTTGAGTCTCCTGCAGGAGAGAAAGGGGGGATATAAATCCAAACTCCTCCTTCTCCTTCTCCTCCTCCTCCTCCTCTTCTCCTTCTCCTTCTCCTTCTCCTCCTCCTCCTCCTCTTCCTCCTCCTTTTCTTCTTCTTCTTCTTCTTCTTCTTCTTCTTCTTCTTCTTCTTCTTCTTCTTCATAAAAGTGGGGGGACTGAAAACGTTTTAGAAACGTTTTGGGGAATATGTGCGGAAAGGGCCCTCGTCCAGCAAAGTGATCCATTTGCCCCGCCCTGGAAGTGAAGGAAGAGAATAACAGCCCTGTAAAGATCCTGTTCTCCTCTTAAGATCACCCAGGACTGTGAAATAAAGCAAGAAAAAAATGGATGATAGAAATGAACATGAGAATTCATAAGTTCTCATTAATGCCGAACAGCTTTCCAGCTGGGCAGAAAATCAAAGCATACATCTGGCACTCACACAGGCGGGGAGAGGGAGTAAGAGGAATATTTTTCAGGGTTTCCCCACCACCTCAGTTTTCGTCTCTTACCCAAGGAATGACTTGTGCACATTAAAAGCGGCAGACGGGAACAACGGCTACTGCCCTTCTCCGGGAGAAGAAGAAGAAGAAGAAGAAGAGTTTGGATTTCTATCCCCCCTTTCTGTCCTGCAGGAGACTCAAAGGGGCTTACAATCTCCTTGCCCTTCCCCCTCACAACAAACACCCTGTGAGGTGGGTGGGGCTGAGAGAGCTCCGAGAAGCTGTGACTAGCCCAAGGTCACCCAGCTGGCGTGTGTGGGAGTGTACAGGCTAATCTGAATTCCCCAGAGAAGCCTCCACGGCTCAGGCGGCAGAGCGGGGAATCAAACCCGGTTCCTCCAGATTAGGTACACGAGCTCTTAACCTCCTACGCCACTGCTGCTCCCGCCACTGCGGGAGGCGAAGAAGTAAAGAAAAGAGTATGGAAGGAAATACGACACGACCAAACTCAGCACAAGGTTCTGGAAGAAATTAAACAGAAGGCAATCCAGAACTGATGCAACAGATAATATTTGGAGCAGGCTGTAAAGAAAAGTGGTGATGGTTTGAATGGCATAGATAGCTTTTCCTTTCCATCCTTTCCACTGAAATCCCAAAGATCCAGCTGACATTCTGGCTACTGAATCTTTAGGACAGAGGTGGTCCTTTACCTGGGAGTAAGCTTGGTTGCTGGCAATGGGGCTTGCTTCTGAGTAAACCCTCCTAGGGTCGTGATTCACCCGCTGGAAGAGTTGCACGGTTGCTTCAAAGCAAAGCCACCGACTACCACCAAGCTTACTCCTGAGTAACGCACGCCTCGGAGCCAACTGCTTTTTCTAAACTAAAACCTCAGTATTCAGGTTAAATTGCCGTGTTGGCACTTGGCGATAAATAAGTGGGTTTTGGGTTGCAGTTCGGGCACTCGGTCTCAAAAAGGTTTGCCATCACTGCTTTAGGATCTACTACTGTTGCTTGGAAGGGTTTTGCATGAATTCTGTCCACAGACCGGATTCCAGCACTAGCTATGTTCACTTGTAAAGACTTGCTGATTTGTTCTCGGCCGATATTTATTTGACCACAATGCCAGGATGCTTTTGACTTGTAAACAGTTCCAAGCACTCTGTGCACACAGAATCCTCATAATAATACAAAGAATTTATTTGATGTATCAATCCTAGGTTTGTTATGTAACGTGGCAAAGAAATCTGGGTTTACAGACGTATTTGTACTGTTGCTCAATACAAGGTATTTCCTGCCAGGAATACCTTAATCCTGTAATTGATTTACTCCTAGAAACCATTATGACTTCTGTTTCATTTCAGGACCCCACAGATCCAATGGCCCAACAACACAAATAGGGACAGCAATCTCCAATTAGCAAGTATCAAAGCTGATAGAACTACATTTGCGGGGAATATTCAAATATCTTTATCTTTGAACAGAACTTACAAGGTCTTCATCTGCCATCTGAAACCGTCTTAATGAAGTTGGATTTCAGCTAAGTCAGTAGTTATTTTACCCACTGATACCTTTGAAGAATCTGTTTGAAGCTTTAATGTGTTGTAATTAAACAGAATCTTTAATATGTTTCAATATAAAATTAGATGTAGCACGTAGGAAACTTTTCGTTGCAAAATGGTTTTCATAATCCAGGCAAACTTGCTTACATTGTACTCATTTGACTAACTGTCTGAAGTCCTAGGGACAAGCACCTTCCCACACTCACACAAAACACACACAGAACACAACAAAAACCTTACAACCCTATATGTCAGGGCTATTATTGGTATGACGTCAGTGGATGATTTAGTCAATTTATTAAATGGTTAGTCAACAGTCAATTTATCAAATGGTTAGTTTCCAATACAGTTTGCATACCTTCAAGCCCCACTATAATTACCATTTTCAGATAATGAACTTAATTAAACTAATTTATTGTTTGTTTGTTTTTAAGACAACATGTAGCCATACGTAATATGGAAAGAGAAACATAAAGAAAAATAATACCCTGACACAATTAAAAATGCAATTTGATGTGTAAAAACAGATGGTTTTCACATGCAAAACTAAAAGGTTCCTTAAGAACATAAGAACGAGCCTGCTGGATCAGACCAGAGTCCATCTAGTCCAGGACTCTGCTACTCGCAGTGGCCCACCAGGTGCCTTTGGGAGCTCCCAGGCAGGAGGTGAAAGCAAGGGCCTTCTGCTGCTGCTGCTGCTGCTGCCGAGCACCTGGTCTGTTAAGGCATTTGCAATCTCAGATCAAGGAGGATCAAGATTGGTAGCCAGAGATCGACTTCTCCTCCATAAATCTGTCCAAGCCCCTTTGAAAGCTATCCAGGTGAGTGGCCATCACCACCTCCTGTGGCAGCAGATTCCAAACACCAACCACACGTTGCGTGAAGAAGTGTTTCCTTTTATTAGTCCTAATTCTTCCCCCCAGCATTTTCAATAGATGCCCCCTGGTTCTAGTATTGTGAGAAAGAGAGAAAATTTTTTCTCTGTCAACATTTTCTACCCCGTGCATAATTTTATAGACTTATAGACTTCAATCCTATCCCCCCTCAGACGTCTCCTCTCCAAACT
>NW_025950001.1:0-10556 GCF_021028975.2 Sphaerodactylus townsendi
CTCCCAGTCAAGAGAGGCAGAGCCCCCAGACAGACACTCCCAGGAAAGAGAGGCAGAGCCCCCAGACAGACACTCCCAGGAAAGAGAGGCAGAGCCCCCAGACAGACACTCCCAGTCAAGAGAGGCAGAGCCCCCAGACAGCCTCCAGACACACTCACAGACAGACAAGGTGGCACTTACTGGAGGAGCGGGACGTGCTGTTGACAAAGACGTTGAGGAACTTCTTGGAGAAGTGGAGGTCTGCCTCTGGCGAGGAGTCCTCTGAGGAGGAGCAGCTGCGCCCGCCGGGGACCACCAGCCCGTCCTCAAAGTCACTGGCTGCGTCCTCCAGGTCGGCCCCCTCGCAGGCCCGCAACTCCTCGCTGTCGTCGCTCAGCAGAGAGGTGCAGCGCTTGAGGCTCACCAGCTCCAGCTGCGTGTTCTCGTCCACCACCAGGGTGTACTTGATGGAGTCGTAGGCCAGGGAGTCGTCCAGCGCCACGGCAGGCGGGGGCAGGGGCAACTCCTCCACCGACAGGGAGCCCTTCCGGCTGCCCAGGCAGGGGACCTCGTCTTCCTCGGGGGAATACGCCAAGCGGAAGCAGCGGTTGGTCTTGGCCGTGGAGACATCCAGGCCGTCGGGACGCTCTAACCGGATGTCATCGATCATGTCTTTGTCCTCCAAGATGCCTGAATCCAGGTCGCCCTCGATCGCCCAGTCCTCCGACAGGGTGGGCGGCTCAGCCTTGCAGGGGGCCTCTCTGGAAGGCAAGACTTTGGCCGGCACCTTGCAGCAGCCGGAGAGCAGCCGCCCAGGGAAGACGGGGGTGATGGTGTCCTCGGTGGGGTTGCTCATGAGCAGGTAGGGCCCCGTGTCGCTCGACAGACGCTCCAGCTCAGCAACAGGCCTGGTTTCGGTGGTCTTCTCTTCTGCCGCGCTCTGGAGGGAGCAGCGGAGGGTCTCCATGTCGACCAGCTCGATGCTTTGCCGGGGACAAAGCTGCTCCTCGCTCAGGGCCTCACTGGGGATCTCCGGCTCCAGGTCAGAGGCGGGAGAGATGGTGTCTGAAAGGGAGTGGGCTGCGGGGAAGCACTCCTCTGCGCACTTGATGGGGTAGGAGCCCTCCGAGATCATCTTGTTCACCAGGTTGCTGAGGAGCCAGGGGGAGTCCGAGTCCTCGCTCAGATCCGGTTCTGACTCGGAGTCTGAGTCTGATTCATACTCGCTGTTCCCTTCATCCTCCTCCCCCTCGGGGATGAGCTTGGGCCCGACGGGCAAGTAGAAGGAATGGCGCAGGGTCTCCAGGCTGTGGTCGGGGTTGATCTCCAGCTCCAGAGCGCTCGAGAGTGGCACGTCCGTCTGGTCGATAGGGGCGGAGGGGTCTTCGTAGAATTCTTCAATTCTGAGTGGCGCCCGGCTGTCCCTCTGCAGCACGCTCTCTCCTGGCGGCACGTCCACGGTCCTGTTGTCCTTGCCTGTGGTGTCAAGAAGAAGGGCGTCCTTCAGGCCCAGCACCACCTGAGCGGCCAGGTCCGCCTCCAGGTCTGCCTCCGACCCCGGAGAACTGGCCTCCTCGATGGAGTTAGTGAGGTGAGATGAGCGGCCGCTGCTGCTGCTGCTCAGGTCCAGCTCAGTTTCCGAGATGCTGGAGATCATGTTGCTGGACAGGCGGTTCCCGCCGCAGGCGAAGGCGGCCTCGATTTCCCCCTCCACGTCCGAGTCTGAGCCGGGGGAGCTGAGCTCCTCGCTGTGCCGGCTGCAAGGCAGGTAGCCCTTGGAGTTGCGGCTGGTGAGATCTGCCTCTATGCCAGGATCCGATGAGGGGGACGTGCTGTCCGATGAGGCAGAGGGCAGCCCCCGCACACTGGCGGACGCCCGGCTTCCCTGAGCACCCTCTCCTTCAGAGCTGAGCGGCTCCGTTGTCTCCCTGACAGGGCTGGTGGGAGCCCCTAGTGGGCGGCCCCCTCCGGGCCTGGCATCTCTGTAGCCCTTTGCTAGCGCCTCCTCAGACAGCACGGGGCTGCCCTGGCCACCCAGGGCAGTGGGAGATCTGTGGCCCACGTTGCTTCCAGCACAGCCAGCCGGGCTGCTGACTCTCGCCTCCGGCTCCCTGCAGCCTGCCGCATCTCTCTGGAATCGGGTGCAGTAGCTGTCTGTGGCCGCTGACCGGTGGGGGCTGGTGGTCGGGAGGTGGGCCTCTGGGCCCCTAGCCACATCTTGGGGCTTGGTGGATGCCTGGCTGGGGGGCGCCGAAGGAGGTCGTGAATGCGACAACACGGAGGAGACGATATTCTTGTTGTAGTCTTCTCCGTGGCGGGCAGGCGGCGGCCCCCCCTGAAAGTTGCGGCTGTTGCCTTCCGCGTCGTAAACACTGGGCTTGCAAGGAGGCTGTGCAGGATCCGGGCCTTTGCTGCTCTGAACGTCCAAGCAGGGCCTATCCTGGAGACACGGGTGCGAGGGAGAGGAGCGTTCTGTAGGGGAAAGCAGACAGCCCATGCCTTCAGAGCTCGGACAGCGCCGCACTCCTGCCCCGCGCCCTGATCGGAAGGGGGTCCCTGGCAGCTAAGGGCTGCCCCCTCCCTCTTCTCCAGAGCCCGGACTTGGAACTTGGGACCTCCCCCCTCCCTTGAAACTGCCCAGAGCAGCTGGGCTTGGCCCTGCCCAAGAGCCACAAGCTTCCGCTCCAGGACTCGAACTCTTCACACCCTCGAAATGAGACCGAAGAGCATTTCCAGCTGAGAGACCGCCCAGTGCCCATCAGCCCAGGTTCTTTCCTTGAGAACTGATAACGCGCCCCCGCCCGAAAACCTGGTCAGGTATCTGAGCCCCCCCCCCCAAGCATTTCACCCCGGGCTGGGGGAGTGCTTCCCCATTCCCCCCCCCCCGGCTGTTCCAAAAGGTGGGCAGCAGCCCCCCTCCATCCCAGTCCCACCCCCAGACACTCTGGCCCCCCGAGGCCCCTCCCTGTGCCTCCCCCTCCCCCCTGGCAGGGGACTCACCCGCGTGGGCCGCAGAAGAGGAGGAGGACGAGGGCGAGGCCAGGCGCAGCGTCTCCTGCCAGGTGGCTCTCTGGGGACCGGCGGCCGGGTTGCAGCTGCTGCTGTTGTTGTTCAGGGAGTCCTGGTTGGGTGGAAAGAGGGAAACGGACCGTCAGGGAAGTGGGAGCGGCTGTGTGAGGCTGCAGCAGAGGGGAAGGCCATCTCTTGGTGCCAGCTGGGGGCAACGGGAGGGCGCATCAAGGGGCATTTGGGAGATGTCCAGGACTCTTTAGTTTGGAGAGGAGACGTCTGAGGGGGGATATGATTGAAGTCTATAAAATTATGCCTGGGGTAGAAAATGTCGACAGAGAGAAATTTCTCTCTCTTTCTCACAATACTAGAACCAGGGGGCATTCATTGAAAATGCTGGGGGGGGGGGGGGAGAATTAGGACTAATAAAAGGAAACACTTCTTCACGCAACGTGTGATTGGTGTTTGGAATATGCTGCCACAGGAGGTGGTGATGGCCACTAACCTGGATAGCTTTAAAAGGGGCTTGGATAGATTTATGGTGGAGAAGTCGATCTCTGGCTACCAATCTTGATCCTCCTTGATCTCAGATTGCAAATGCCTGAGCAGACCAGGTGCTCAGGAGCAGCAGCAGCTGCAGAAGGCCGTTGCTTTCACCTCCTGCCTGTGAGCTCCCAAAGGCACCTGGTGGGCCACTGCGAGTAGCAGAGAGCTGGACTAGATGGACTCTGGTCTGATCCAGCTGGCTTGTTCTTATGTTCTTATGTTCTATGAAGCTTTTGAGAGTCCCCTTGTCAGCCATGCGCTCAGAGTCTCAAAAGCTTGGAGTCCCCGGACATCGCTTTCCTCTCTAAGGTTCTCCTGGACTCAAGTCTTGTCCATCAACCACAGACCAGCTGACCACTGAGGGTGCAAAGACCACTGACGGCTGCGTACTTTGGCACCTGCCTTGGAGCCCCAGGGAAAAAGACCGGCTGGTCTACTTATCTGCGTTTATCTCCCGCTTTGCTCCCTGTTCGGGACCCAAAGGGGCCTTTGCCCTTTGTTCTCCCCTCCCCCACTGAGCAACAACTTTGCAAAGGTAAATCAGGCGGGCAGATGTGGGGGCGGGGGGGGACCTTGCAGTCACCTAGCAGGTTTCCATGACAAAGCCAGGATTCGAACCCTGGCATCTGAGGCCCTAGTCTAGCACTCTGCCTCCATGCCAGGCCAGTCAAGGCTGCGCTGCACAGAAGAAGGACAGCCAAGTGCTGCCGGGGCAAAGCTGCTGCTCCCACCCCTTCGCTTCACCAGGCACAGGAAGAAGAAGAAGAGTTTGGATTTATACCCCCCTTCTTTCTCTCCTGCAGGAGACTCAAAGGGGCTGACAATCTCCTTGCCCTTCCCCCCTCACAACAAACACCCTGTGAGGTGGGTGGGGCTGAGAGAGCTCCAAGAAGCTGTGACTAGCCCGAGGTCACCCAGCTGGCGTGTGTGGGAGTGCACAGGCTAATCTGAATTCCCCAGAGAAGCCTCCACAGCTCAGGCGGCAGAGCTGGGAATCAAACCCGGTTCCTCCAGATCAGAGTGCACCTGCTCTTAGCCGCTGCTCTTAGCCACTGCGCCACTGCTGCTCCTGGCCGAGTCCTGCAAAGGGCCGAGAGCAATGCTCAGGCAGTTCTGACAGCACCCCCTTTTCAGGCTTCCGAGTCCCCCTGCTTTCCTCCCAGAGGGGGGTGGGTGAGTCTCTGGGCCCATGCAGAAGGCCCCTCTTCAGTCTCCGGCATCTCCGATTCAAGACCCAGCCACAGGTGATGGGAAAGAGCCACAGAGCGGCTGCCAGTCGGAGTGGACAGTCCCGGCTTTGATGGACTGATGGTCTGACTCAGAGTCTGGATTTACAGCCCACCTTTGCCTTTCTCTCCTGTAAGGAGTCTCAAGGGGGTGCACAAACTCCTCCCCCTTACCACAACAGACACCTGGTGAGGCAGGTGGGGCAGAGAGAGAGAGAGAGAGAGAGAGAGAGAGAGAGAGAGAGAGAGAGTTCTGAGAGTACTGTGCAGCAGAGGATCGAATGACAGGAAGAACCCGAGTAGGTGGCACAAGAGCAGACCTCGACGCTCCACTTCGCTGAATCAAAAGCTTGGGGGGGGGTTGGTGAGTGGGAGGGGGTGAGATGGGGAACCAGAGACCGTAGGAGCCCTCCACCAGCCAGAGGACCAAGCTACACTGTACAAGAGCAGCAGTGGCGTAGGAGGTTAAGAGCTCGTGTATCTAATCCGGAGGAACCGGGTTTGATTCCCAGCTCTGCCGCCTGAGCTGTGGAGGCTTCTCTGGGGAATTCAGATTAGCCTGTGCACTCCCACACACGCCAGCTGGGTGACCTTGGGCTAGTCACGGTTCTTCGGAGCTCTCTCAGCCCCACCTACCTCACAGGGTGTTTGTTGTGAGGGGGGGAAGGGCAAGGAGATGGTCAGCCCCTTTGAGTCTCCTGCAGGAGAGAAAGGGGGGATATAAATCCAAACTCTTCTTCTTCTTCTTCCTTCATACTACATGTGGCAACCATGCCACAGAGTCAGGGGTTGCAACGGATGCCCCCGTGCATGACTTGTGGAAAAGACTACATAGAGGTCTCTGTTGGGGGCTGGCCAGGGTCTCTGAGCAAGCCTCCTCTCTGGAAGCCCACTCCTCTCCCCCCCCCCCCGCCGCACAAGCCCTGAACCTCCAGGAAATGGGGGCCATTTCAGCAGAACACCAGGAGCCTCTCTCGTCTGGCGTCCTCTTTGTTGTGCCTCTGCTTCAACTGCTCTGCTCCTGCTGCTCCACGGGGTCTGCACAACCCCCGCCCCCCCACATCTGTCCTCTCCTCCATCCAGGTGCCCAGAGGCCCCGCCTTCTCCCACCTGGGCTGCACCACTGCTGCCGATTCGGCTGGAGCAGCGCACAGCCACCCACAACTGGGCTTTGAAAGCTGCCCCCACCCCAGACGCCAACTGTGGGCGTGGGGACGGGGGGGGGGGGCAGCTGCGTTTTCTGGGAGGGGCTTCAGAGGAAGCCCCCTCCCCTGTCCAGGTCAATCCCGTCATCGTGGACTGATCCCCCAGCCGAGGGCTAATGCCGCAGCAGATTAAATGGGGGCAGGGAGAAGTGGGAAGCCATAATCCCACGGGAGATTAGTGCCCCCCACGTGGCACAGCTGGTAGGAGCAGCCTCTGCTGGGTACTGTCTGCAGCAGCCGCCCCGGGAGCCCGGCAGGTGCCATGGCGAATGCAGCCCAAAAGGGAAGTGCCCACGGATGAGCAGAACGCATCAACACCAGAAGGAGGGGGGGAGGTTAGGAAGAACTGAGCGGGGTGGGGGGTACATGGTTGCGAAATTCTGCCCCCCACCCCCATTCCCCTTCCGTAGGAATATCTTGTTTCCCTCCGTTCTCTTTCTCCTCTTTAACTGGCTCTGGGAAGCTTTCCAAGGGGCACGTTCAGGTCATCAGACAGGAGTGGAGGGTTCACGCATTTGTTTACGATGGATGAGGGCAGCAATGGCTGGAAACTTTCCGGTCAGCCTCCCTCTTTCACTCCCCCCTCCCCATGCTGTGACCAGACCCCTCCTCACGCTGGCCCTGTGTAGCTGCCAACTCCAGCCATGTCCCAGATGGGCTTATGACGCGGGGGCCGACTGGAAGGACTGTAGCGTTTAACCGGATTTCATTGAAATGTATGGTTTTAAATTTGAACTATATATACATTTACACTATTGTACGTTATATCTGATGTAGCCTGCACTGTGTCCAGCTTGCCAGGGGTTGGAGGGCCTGGAATCTGCCCTCCCCAGCTCCAAGGCTTTTGCGGTGGATCCACAAACACCCCCAAAGCAGGCCAGGTTGGCCGGGCAGCACTTTGCTCACCTGCGTGCCAGTGGCGGTCAGGTGGAGAGTCGTGGGCCGGTGCTTCTGGGTCTCCCCCAGGGTGGGTGAAGGTATTGGAGAGACAGACGGGGAGGGAGGCCCCTTCTCCAGCATGGTCCCTTCCTCCTCCTCCTCCTCCTCTTCCTCTTCATCTTCCTCATTGTCATCAATCATCTCAAACTCCTGGAAGTCATCCTGGAAGGAGCAGATGGGGTGGGGCTGTTCGCATCGCTCCAGCACCAGGCAGTCCTGAAACAAAAGGCAAGACATCAGAACATAAGAACATAGAGCCAGCTGGGTCAGACCAGAGTCCATCTAGTCCAGCTCTCTGCTACTCGCAGTGGCCGACCAGGTGCCTTTGGGAGCTCACCTGCAGGAGGTGAAAGCAATGGCCTTCTGCTGCTGCTGCTCCCGATCACCTGGTCTGCTCAGGCATTTGCAATCTGAGATCAAGGAGGATCAAAATTGGTAGCCATAAATCGACTTCTCCTCCATAAATCTGTCCAAGCCCCTTTTAAAGCTATCCAGGTGAGTGGCCATCACCACCTCCTGTGGCAGCATATTCCAAACACCAATCACACGTTGCGTGAAGAAGCGTTTCCTTGTATTAGTCCTAATTCTTCCCCCCAGCATTTTCAATGAATGCCCCCTGGTTCTAGTATTGTGAGAAAGAGAGGTCACCCCTTGCTCTGGCAGGTGGGCGGCCAGCCCCTCCTCACACCCCCAAGCAGCCCCCTCCAGTATCTCTTTTCCCTGCCCAGCAGGTTTCAGTGTAGGAAAAACTCTTGGCTCCAAGGCGTGCGTTACTCGGGAGTAAGCTTGGTGGTAGTCGGTGGCTTTGCTTTGAAGCAACTGTGCAACTCTTCCAACGGGTGAATCACAACCCTAGGAGGGTTTACTGCCAGCAACCGAGCTTACTCCCAGGTAAAGGATAACGCTTTAGTTCTTTGCATGAAAATCAGTGGGGTTTTACAGAGCTTAACAGGGTTACCTACACTGCTTCCCCAAAACTAGGTCTTAGGTTTAATGCTAATAATCGAGCCCAGCGGCCCAGGCCAGCCTATATGTGGGGGGTGGGGGGAGGGACTGTTTGCGCGTGCCCACAGAGAGGGCTCTGAGTGCCACCTCTGGCCCCCGTGCCATAGGTTCGCCACCACTGCTCTAGGGTAACTGCTGCGATCACCTGATCTCCACAGACAAGCACATATTCAAAATGGCTGCCGCTCTATTCAGGCACAAGCTCTGCCTCCTTCAGTGGTCCAGTTAGCGGAAAGCCCCCCACCCTGCTTCCAAGAGTGTTATCAGTTCCCAATCCCCACCCCCTTGACCTGGTCAGTCTGGGTCAAGGAATCTTTTCCTGCTGGACCCAGGTTTCCTCTTCCTGATGCCCTTCTATCATTTCAGGTCCTCCAAATCTGTGATACCTGCTTGGAGGCGGGAGGAAGGAATATGCTTAACTCATCCCGCTGTCTCTCACTACCTGCACTGGCATCTCTAAAGGGAGGCTGGGCGGGGCTGGCAGTCTGCTGCCCAGGGGAAAGAAAAAAATGTTTTAAAATGTTCCCGAAGAAGAAGAAGAAGAAGAAGAAGAAGAAGAAGAAGAAGAAGAAGAAGAAGAAGAAGAAGAAGAAGAAGAAGAAGAAGAAGAAGAAGAAGAAGAAGAAGAAGAAGAAGAAGAAGAAGAGGAGGAGGAGGAGGAGGAGGAGGAGGAGGAGGAGGAGTTTGGATTTATATTCCCCCACTTCCTTTCTCAGACCAGGTGCTCAGGAGCAGCAGCAGAAGAAGGCCATTGCTTTCACATCCTGCACGTGAGCTCCCAAAGGCACCTGGTGGGCCACTGCAAGTAGCAAAGTGCTGGACTAGATGGACTCTGGTCTGATCCAGCAGGCTAGTTCTTATGTTCTTATGTTCTGAAAGGGGCTGGCAATCTCCTCCCCTCCCACAACAAACACCCTGTGAGGTGGGTGGGGCTAAGAGAGCTCCAAAGAACTGTGACAAGCCCAAGGTCACCCAGCAGCCATGTGTTGGAGTGCTCAAACCCCCAACCCTAACATTTATCCATTTTACAGATGGAGAACACTGATGCAGAGAGTCCTAGGCAATCCGTGAAAGGGTCATTCAACCCCCAAAGGGGTCACGACCCCCAGGTTGAGAACCACTGGGCCAGGACCTTGGACAGCTGTGGGCTGGTACGGCTCCCCCAACAGCCACTCACCTTCTCATAATGGTCAGAGTCGTAGTTCAGGCCAATGCCACAATCGTCGGTGATTTCGGACAAATCCTCGTCATCAAACTCTTCCAGACTGATGTCCTGCGGGGCCCTGCGGAGACAGAGAGGAGTCGGTCAGGACGGGGGGGGGGGCAGCGAGAGAGTCGAGCCCCCCCCAACCCAGTATAAGCCTTGCCTTCCTTCTCCCACCGTACACAGAAGTCGCACAACAGAGGGGCAGGAGCCAAACGGGTGGTTATAAACCAGAAATCTCACCCCACAGAGTTGCACCCAAGTAGTTTCATGTAAAGCTTAGAAAATCAATAGTGGGAGCCGCTGCGCAGATTCAGTGGCCAGCCTTCCTTCACATTTCGCGTAGTTTCATGTTATATTTTCTAAATATGTTTTTTAATTTTTTTTATTAGTTTTCAAAAATTAAAATACATGAAAATAAGTTGAAAGAAAGAAAAATGCAAATAATATTGAATAATCAGAAGCTATCCATAAGTTCTCCCATTCTTCAATAAGGAAATTATACAATAAAGAAAAAAACAGGGCTCAAAAACCTTTGCTGGTACATGCTGTTATTTCACATCATTGCCCTATTGATATTAGTAATGAACAAGAAGAAAGAAAGAAAAGTGAAATTAAACAAATCATTCTTGTATCTCTTCCCCACTAATACAATAGGGTGGAGATTCTTACGTAGCTACAAACCAAATTAAAAACTTATCTTGCTACAGAGTGTACTGATATTCCCTTCCCCTGCTTCTAATTACCCTCTGTAGTTATCCCCTCCCCGAACCTCCCCAACAGCTTTCCCGTTAAAAATTAATATGTCAACTCCCAAACTACTCATAGTAACTAACTAACAACATTTTCTAAATATTTCATAACTAACTAACAATATTTTCTAAATATTGATTTTCTGTGCTTTAAATGGAACTGACGATATCCACTTAGGCGTAATTCTCCTTTGTGAGGTGCAATCCCACCTTCTGGTTTGACAGACGGACTGCTCAGAGGCAACCTTGCTGCACGAGATGCAACCACTGCGTGGAGTGTTTCCTCATTCACACATGTCCAGGAATGCTCGGGATCAGCAGCGCCCATCCGGACAGCCGTCTGCTGGTGCTTTGGAGAGGCTGGAGCCCCTGATGCTGCAGGTGGGAGGGGAGTTGCCATTTGCAGAGCAGGTGAAGAGCTTGGCGGTGCTCACGGTCCCTGCCTGGCTCTCTGACAAGCAGGTTGGTGCTGGGGCCAAGACAGCACCTTGGCTATCAGCTGCATCAGGTGCACCAACTCTGCCCTTTGTTAAGAGATGGATTCAAAACTGGTTGAGGAACAGGAAGCAAAGAGTGGGTGCAAATGGGAAGTTCTCACAATGGAGAGATGTAGGGAGTGGTATCCCCCAGGGATCCATTTTGGAACCAGTGCTCTTTAACCTATTCATAAATGACCTGGAAGTAGGGGTGG
>NW_025950002.1:0-20416 GCF_021028975.2 Sphaerodactylus townsendi
GGGGGGGGGGGGCAGACTCTCCCTTTAAGGTGGATTTAAAAGGAGAATCTGGGCTCCCTAGTTTAAACAAGTGATGCTGGAATCCACCACCAAACAGCATCACTTTCAATGTTATTTAAATTGGGGACTCCAGATTTTCCCTTTAAATCCATGCTGAAGGGGGTGGATTTAATAATAAAAAATAATAACCTTTATTAGGCATTGAGAGAATAAAAGAAAGAAAGAAAACAAGCATTGGCAGGAAGGGGGTAGATTTAAAAGGAAAATCTGGGGAAATGCCTGCTCTCAGGGGTGCAATTATTAAGATAGCAGCACCAACATTTCAGAGTATCTTCGTGAGATCCTACTGATGATACCACCCAGGTTTGGTGAAGTTTGGTTCAGGGGGTCCAAAGTTATGGACCCTCAAAGGTGTAGCCCCCATCTCCTATTAGCTCCCATTGGAAACAATGGGGGATGGGGGCACTCCCTTTGGGAGTCCATAACTTTGGACTCCCTAAACCAAACCTCACCAAACCTGGGTGACATCATCAGGAGAGTCTCCCAAAAAATCCCTGAAATTTTGGTGCTGCTAGCCTAAAATCTGCGCCCCCTGCAGGCCAAAAACGGAAAAACGCTGAAAATACAAAATCCCTCACAAACCTGCAATTTTGTCGCCCACCACAAGGTGGCGCCCAGGGCAGCTGCCCACTTTGCCCAATGGGAGGTACGCCTCTGCCAGAAGGCCTCGTGAACCCGGAGGCTGCTGGGGCAGCGGTGCCGGCGGGCGAGGCCTTCCTCTGCGCGGGGCCGAGGAGGCTCCCCTCGGCTCCGCCTCCGGCTCCCGCGTTGCTTCTGAGCCCCTGCCCCGGAGGCTTCTGCGTGGCTCCCGGGCAGGACGAGAATGACCCTGCCCGCCCCCGCCCCCGCCCCCTCCTCACCGTCCTTCTTGATCTTCTCGTTGAGGTTGTTGATGTAGATGGTGTGGTTGGGGCGGGGCTCGGGGACGGCCATGGCGCCGGAGACCTTCCTGGGGGGGACAAAAAGGCGGTTGGGACGAGGCCGCGACCCCCCCCTCCCCTCGGCCCCACGCCAGCCCCGACAGGTAGGCCAGCGCCTTACAGGCCGGACTGTTCCAGCGGGGCGGCTGCGGGAGGCCCTTCGGTCCGGATGGCGCCCGACTGCCCCGGTTTCCCGGACCGGGGAGAGGAGCCCACCTGCACGTGCGAGCGGACCGCCTCTGTCCGCGACTGGCTGCTGCCAGACACCGCTGCCCTCGTCCTCCGCCCCGACGATCCTACCCAATGGCCGCTGCGCTCCTTCCGCGAGCTCAGATTGGGCAGCCTCCTCCCGGTTCCCAGCGCAGCTCGAAAACAGGCAACCCGATTGGACTGCTGAGGTGTCACTCTCCCAGCCGCCGCGTCTTATTGGCTTGCGGAAACCTAACTGGCCGCCCGATAAAAGGCGGGGTAGACAGCCAGGCGGGGGCTGGAGGAGAAGGCGCGTCCGCAGAGGGCTTTTTTCTGCCAGTCGTGATTTCCGGAAGAGCGACCCTTGACCTTTTGCTGGAGCCAATGAAAGACCGTTCCGGCCTTCGCAAAGGGGAACTGTGGCCGCCTTGTGCTAAAAAGGCCGGAATGGAGCCCCAGCCGCGCCAGGCGCGAGCACGTGATCTCTGACGTCTCTCCTATTATCTTATGAGAAGGACGTCAGGGGTTCAAGCCGCCCCCCCACCTCCAAATGCCGCTGCTCCTGGAGGGGCGGCCGCCGCCCCCTCCCCCGCCGCCGCCGCCGCCGCCGCCCCCGCCGAGCGGGGCCCAGCTGCTCAAAGCGGCGCTGGAGCAGCCCGTCCCTGGACGCCAGGACGACATTCGGGAGTTGCTGAGGCGCCGCAGGGCCAGGTGTGGCATCCACGGCCTCCCGCGCTATTGGGCAGGCTGCCGTGACGTCACAGAACGTCCGCAGCCCTTTCAGCTGTTCTGGCCTGGATCGTGACGGGCTGCCTGTCATCTTTTGCTGAAACCGGCAGAAGACTGAGCCCTTCTGCCTGTGGGGCCGCGGGGTGATTGGAGGCTCTTGTGCTACAGTGACCAGGCTGTGGAAACCAAGGCGTGTGGCGTGGATGGCGTTCTCTTGCATGCTGCAGTGGTGTCACGGAATGTCCATACACGGTCCAACTTCTTGGGGATGGTCTGGTCTGAATCGTTTTGGGGGTTTGCTCTGAAGTCTGAGGAGGAGTACAGGCCTAAAAGTTGGCCTTCCAATGAGCCTGTGTTTCTTTTCCCTAGACCAGTTCTCAGTTTGTTGTTATGGGCTTTCTGGGCTGTGTGGTTGTGGTCTGTTAGAGCTGGTTCCTAACATTTAACCTGCATCTGTGACTGGCATCTTCAGAGATGTATCACAGAGGGAAGTGTACTGCAGCACACTTCTGTGATACACCTCTGAAGATGCCAGCCACAGATGCAGGCGAAAAGTTAGGAACAAGATCCACCAGACCACCGCCACGCAGTTTGGAAAGGCCACAACAACCAGTTGAATCCAGCCGTGAAAGCCTTCGACAATACAGTTCTCAGTTTGTTTCTGGAACTTCCTGTGCATGCAAGATTGCTTTAGCAGCTCCTACCTCATTCCCAAGGCATGGTACTTTCTAATTGCAATTCTTTTTTCTCCTCTGGATTAAGCATTTTCTCCTGACAGCAACCTCTTCAGTAGTGTCCCATGTTGTCTTTTGTGTCTTTATTTTACATTTCCTGTAAGGCTTCCGAAGTTTCAGTAGTGGACGTGCAGCTTAGCCTCATTTCCTTCACTCTGATTTAAGTGCTTGGGTATAAACTCCCTATTCTTTCAATTATGCAGAAGAAAAAAGTACATGGAATGTTGGGACAGACCCTTAAATGGCTCTGATGGCACTCTCTCCTCTCTTTCAGCTTCAGTGAGCACTTAAAGTGGATCCTTTTCAATAATCCTGTGCCTTCCTTAATTCAGAAGGGCCCACAGTGAGTATTCTTTTTTTTTCTCCTTTACTGTAAAAGGGCTTTGTGTGGTAAGCGATGGTAGCTGTATGTGATGGTAGCCAATAGAAAGAAAGTTCCCTTTCTGTTCTTCTGTTATATTTTTACTCTACCCATCTTCCAGGGAATTGTGCATTGCGAGCTGGAAGGGGTCATGGATGCCATATATCCCCCTACTCAATGCAGGATCAGCCTAAAGCATCCCACAACAACCCTGTGAGGCTGGTTAGACTGAGTGACTATGACTGAGTAGGGCTCTTTATGTCTAACTGCTTTTTCAGCCTGGAAGTGTGTTGTCCTAAAAGCAATCATCTAGGATCTACATGGCAGAAAAACAGTGCGTGTGTCTGGTCCAAGAGGCCACCTGTTGAGTGACGTAGCAGAGAAGGAAATTGCACCCAGCTCTGAACACTAGGGAGGGACAGACAGATGTGTCTTTTCAAGACACCCAACTCAGTATCAAGCATAGGCACCAGTGTTGTAAAGATATCATTTGTTTTTAAAAATCAAGTTTCTAAGCTCTTGTGGGTACTGAGAAATGCTTGGAAATGTGTGACAAATCCTCACTCAGGAGGGGACATGCAATAAGCAGAGCCTTTGTGAGCAGAGGATGAGGATAATCTTCTCTAAACGGAGGCTAGTGGAGGAGAATAAGCAGCCATAATGAATGCTTTTGGCTTTAGATAGCTTTTGATACAAACTATGAAAAGCCGACAGCCATATGACCTTTCTTGTCTTTTGTCTTTCTTTAGGTGTGGTCTGGTAGCCCTCTGGATGGCAGGAGCCCTGCTCTACCCGCCAAAGATGCCTTCCCCGGAGGAAATTGTGCAGGTAGCTTTGGATAGAGGTTACACCGCCCAAGGGGAAATGTTTTCAGGTTGGTAGTGGACAAAGAATGGTGAGCAGAGATGCCAAGTGTGGCCTCTCAGTCTTTCTCATTGTGGGTCCGGGGGTAGGGAGGCGACGTGTACACATGTTCTGGCAATGTGTACACATGAAGCTGTCTGGCTGCACTCTCGTACATGAGGCTGGGGGGCCCGCTAGCAAGCTGCTTCTTGCCCCCCAACATGCCTCCCCCCTTCTGCATGCTGCAGCTGCTGATATGGCCAGGCTGGCCGAGGAAGTGCTCCCCTGCCAAGCAGAGCTCCTGTCTGGAGGCCTGGAAGGACAAAACCGCGAGAGGCTCCTTCAGCATCTCCTTGCCGGCCTCCCTCTGTTGATACCGTATCCTGTCTTGTGGAACTCATTGGGCAGTGCCTGCAGTGGTTGTGGGGGGGGGGGGGGGGGGGCACAGTGTTCTTGGCCTGTTGTTGCACTGCCACCTTCTTTACTACCCAGCAGTGGGACTCAGCAGGTCCCCCTCCCCAGCCAAACCTTAACACCCAGCCCAGATATGACGAGGATTCCAACCATGAACCATGCCTCCGGCGCGGTTACAAAGCTCACTGGGCTGTGGTCTCAGGTACGTGGGGCTGCTGGCTGAGACACAGTGGGGTGAAAGAAAGGCCAGCCAAATCCACACTGGGCACGGAGGTCTTCCATAGGAACAAGTAGATTAAGGGAAGAGGAAAATGTCTTGTCAAAGACTTCCACACCAGATTTAACTGGTTGTTGTGGGCTTTCTGGGCTGTGTGGCCATGGTCTGGTAGATCTTGTTCCTAATATTTCACCTGCATCTGTGGCTAGCGTCTTCAGAGGTGTACCACAGAGAGACGTGTGCTACAACACAGCCACAGATGCAGGCGGAACGTTTGGAACAAGATCTACCAGACCACAACCACCCAGCCTGGAAAGCCCACAACAACCAAGACAAATGTATTGGTACCCATTCCAAGATGTTAGCCCTACCAGCTGCTGGCACCTTCAGTGTCTTCGTACCATGACGAACCTGCCCCTTCTGGATGCACAGCCTGCACAGAACAGATGATATTCCCTCAAACAGTGATGGCAAACCTTTTAGAGACCGAGTGCCGGGGCGGAGGGAGGGAGGGGGAACTGCACCCGGGGCACATGTGTGCCTTGCGGCCCTGCCATACTCCAGTCCGGCCCCATCCGGCCCTTGCCACCTCTTCCCCGCCCCTTCCCCCCATCTTTTTTTAGGAGTCGTTGATTTTACTGTTTTATGTTTGAGTTCTCCTGAGCCTCCAACGAGAAGGGTGGCCTTTAAGTAAAATGAATGTCCTTCAAACAAGAAGTGAACGTGAACTAAGGACATAGGTAAGGGGGGGGGGGAGTTCTTGGGTTCAACCTTCCCCATTACATGTCTGAAGCTCCACCCCCCGTTTGTTTTTTTGTATTTTAAAGTGTTTTTTCAATTGTCGGCCTGCAGGGGGCGCAGTTTTTAAGACATCAGCACCAAACTTTCAGGGTATCTTTAGGAGAAGTTATGGACCCCCAAAGTGGGTGCCCCATCCCCCATTGTTTTCAACGGAAGCTAATAGAAGATGGGGGCTACACCTTTGAGGATCCATCACTTTGGACCCCCTGAACCAAACTTCACCAAACCTGGGTGGTATCATCAGGAGGGTCTCCTAAAGATACCCTAAAAGTTTGGTGCTGCTAGCTTAACAATTACACCCCTGACAGCAGGCACCCCCCCAAATTTCCCCAGATTCTCCTTTTAAATATACCCCCTTTGGCATGGATTTAAAGGGAGAATCTGAGGCCCCCAGTTTAAACATTGAAAGTGATGCTGTTTAAGGGTGGGGGAGAATCCATCCCCAAACAGCATCACTTTCAATGTTGTTTTAACTGGGGACCCCAGATTCTCCCTTTGAGGTGGATTTAAAAGGAGAATCTGGGCTCCCTAGTTTAAACACCATTGAAAGTGATGCTGTTTGGGGTGGATTCCAGCATCGCAGCGGCTGCTGGGGGGGGTGGACTCAGATTTTGCACTAGGCTCCATTTTCCCTAGCTACTCCCTTTGCCTGGAGGGGAGAAGGGACTGCCGGCTGGGAGCCCAGCCAGTGAAGGGGGCGGGGGGGAGGGAAGTCTGTCATCCCTGGCCTTGGAGAGCTGCTCCAATGGGCCTCCCAAGAGCCTCTTGGCCCGTCTCTGACTGGGCAGCAGGTGTGGTGGGTAGTGTCGTACTGAGATTTGGGAGCCCCGAGTTCGAATCCCAAGTCTGCTGCAGAACCTAGCTGGATGACCTCAGCCCAGTCACGTGTTCTCAGACTCTGCTACCTCGGAGGGCTGTTGTAAGGATGACAGTGGAGAGCTCTGGGAAGAAGAATGGAGTTCCCAAATGTGTTAGAGCGCTCCCTTCTCTTTCTTCTCTACTAAGCTCCTCCAAATGTTTATATTTCTGTTGGCATATGTTTATATCCTCCAAATGTTTACATTTTTGTAATGTTTACACTTTGTAACTTTTTATATTGTATTTTTATAAGTATATAAGCTGCCTTGAGTCCCTTGGGAAATTGGTGGGGTAGAAATGTAAAATATACATTTAAAAAAATAAGTACTGCGGCTGGGACGGGGCTTGGGGAGGCATGGCCACACCCCTGGGGTGGGTGGAGGCGTGGCCTCGCCCCCGAACCTCCCATAAAAAATCTATACCTACGTCCCTGAGGTGAACACAATCTGTGCCAGGCGGCTCCTCCTTCTAGTCTCTTGAGCTGTATCATTTGGAGGGGGGGGGGCGCGGGACTGTGGATCAGAGGTGCAGTATCTGTTTGGCATGTGAAAGGTCCTGGGTTCAATCCCCACCTACTCCAGTTAAGAGGTGAAATAAAAGACTCTGGAAAGCTGCTACTGGTTAGAGTAGCCAATAGTTGACTTTGATGGTCTGATTCAGGATAAGGCAACTTCACGGGTGTCAGTGTTTTAGAACTTCTTGGCCAGGTGCCACTGAAGGAGTAGCCCAAGCAAGGGGCGTGGCTTCCCTCTCACCCCACCCACCCTTTAAGCCTGTGGCATCAGCCTTCCAGCAGAGTTTCCAGGATGTTTGGTCTGTGTCTGAAAGTGAGTCATCCAACTTTGCAACAATGATCATTTGCATAATTCTCCCACAGGCAAGAGTTCAGTTTCAGTACTTCCAAACACGAAAAGAAAAGCTACAGAATTTACTTTACCCAAAGCCTGTGGTTTCAGGATGTTTCTGATCCTAGCAGGATCCTAAGATGGGCAGCATTGAATGGAAACACAACTGTCAGGGTAGGGAGGCTAGTGCACATGGGAGGGAAAATGGCGTGAGAGTGGCTGGGGGAAGAAGGCGGGGCTCACAGACTTCACACACACCCCTTCCTTCTTTTTCCTAGGAGCTCTGCTAGGAGTGAAGGGAGACCCCCAGTTGCCAGCCTACCAGGAAGACAAGGAAATGCCCAGATTCTTTTATGCCACCCCTTCTTGTGCCCTGTTTCCCCTGGGGGCTGTGGCTGAGGTATACCTGCTTTCCAAACAGGGCAAGAGCTGCCGCTACCAGCTGTGGAACTACCAGCAGGTACAAGAGAGCAACGCACAGCTGACAGACTTCAGCCCCCGTCGGGCAGCTGACGGCAAGGTCTACATTGTGCCTGCAGAGGGGGTGCGGGGGGGGCTGTGTGGCAAAGCTGTGCTGCTGCGTCCTGTCCCTGCCCACCAGCTGCCTGAGAAATGAGGTTGTTGTCTGAAGAGAAGAGACTTGGGACAGTTGCTGAAAGGAATGGAGCAGGCTGATGGGCCACGATCCCTCATGGGAAGGGTCACTTACAGGGAAGTGGGCAGGGGTTGCTCAGGAGCAGAATGTAATGTTGATCACATGGTTATCTCATCCTTCCAACAAATCCAATGCCTTTATTCTGCTGTGTCTTCACAACAGCCTTTTGAGGTGGGCTGGCACAACTGGGAGTTTTATTTTTTTCTAATAAGCACAGCAGTTGGCTTCCCTTGCCTGAGTGAAAACAGGATGGCATATTTTTTGCTTGCAGCAGTGAACGGCTTCCCTTGAGTTGCCCATGTGGCTGCTTGCAGCCTCACAAGAAAACTACCTGCATGGTCATGTTTTGGAAATGCCTTCCATTCTGGACACAGAATATTCTCCCTTGTCTTAGGCGGCCACTCCTTTCTATTCCAGCTCTGCTCCTTTCCAGCTGGGCAAGGGCAGGGCCATGTGTACCTCAGGAAGGCCCCTGGCTCTTGCTACAAATGGCCCTGATGGCAGGTTGGAAGCAGTAGACCACCTACTGGGCAGCATGGCCAGAATAGGAACCTGGTAGAGGGTGTATGTGTGTGTGTCTGGGATTTCCTTGATGCCACTCATTCCCTGGAGGAAAGAAAGAGTCCTGAAAGCAACCAAGCTCTGGCCAGTGGTCCGATGGTGGTGGTTTGTAGAGGCAGGTTGGGTCCTTTGCTGCACATTGACCCCAACTGAGGTCAGGCCTTTGGCATACAAACCCAGATTTCCTGATGGGCAAATGGTTGGGCTGCTGTTCTGCCATCACAGCTATCCTACATCTGTGGAATGCACTACTTCAGAGTGTGGTGGAGTCTCCTTCTTTGGAGGTTTTTAGAGGCTGAATGGCCATCTGTCAGGAGTGCTTTGATTGTGTGTTCCTGGATGACCCTTGGGGTCTCTTCCAAGTATGATTCTCATGCAAATATAGTAATACATAATTGCATATAGGGCATAGCATAAGTTAATTGTGGGACTAAGGAAGGATTCCCACTCCTTTGCTTTTCATTTTAGCATTAGAGCCTTTAGCCAATAAGATCTAATCAAGATATTAGAGGAGTTAAATGTAGAAGGGAAAGTATCTTCTAACATGTATGCAGATAATATGTTAATATCTATAAATGATTTAACAGCAGCTTTAAAACCCTTCAAGGAGGAACTTCTAAAATGTAGTGAGGTTTAAACTTTTCAAAATATTTCGCCAGCAGTACAGTTAGAAGCTTCTCATAATTTAGGAATTCCATTGGTACATAAAAGTTTTAAATATCTATTAAATTATATCTGTTAAAAGTCTATTACAAAAAAATTAAATAAAATATCAATATAATTTAAAAATATTATAGAAAGTTAAAATTGAAAATGAAAAGATGGGGTAAACAGAACATAGTATCTGTGTGACTAGCAATGGTTAAAATGTTGGTAATCGCTAAATTATCATAGTCTATGTGTTGCTGGCGCACATTCTGAGAAGACTTTAAGACACTGGCAACTGCAAATAGATTTGTTTTTAAATCTAAGAAATTGAGAACAGCAAAAACTTTAAGATATCACCCTATTGGAGAAAGAGGTTGGGCTATTCCAAATATTTGCTGAATTGCAATGATTATAAATTAAGACATTTAATTCCTTATTATGTTAGAAAAAAAGGAAATGGCAGGATATAGAGAGAGTTAATTTGGAGGAAATGCAGAATATCAGATATATTATGTGGGACTCTTTCAGACTTTAAAATACAACTCATTATCAAACATTCATAGTTCAGTTCGGGTATGGAAAAAATGGAGAAGAGTTCTATATCTGATTCTGCATCATCCAAAATTTTGCTTAGTTAAAAATTATGGTCTTTGCCCAAAAGAGCCACTTTTTGAAAAGGTATGTTTAAGAAGTGCAAATATAATCTAAGAGAAAGAGGACCTAACTGGGTTTGGAAGTAACATTCCTGTAGAATGCAATTGGATACAGATGATCAAATTTCAACTTGCAAAAAAAAAAAGATTTCGAGACCAGATGGATAAACCCCTCACTAAAAGAAGAAGGGAAACTTGTTACAAAAATATGTAAGGTATTATTGAATCACAAACAAAAGCCATCCCAGTTTATTAAAAAGAACTGGAAGATAGCATTAAATACAACTATAAATGATAATGCATGAAATAGAATATTTCAGCAAACTCCAGTCAAGTCAGTTTTGAGAAATGTACAATGGTTTTATACCCTGGTTGGGATTTATATAATGAAGGTTGGAAATAAAAATTCTTGGAAAAGTTGTGGGGAATTGGGTACATTTTCGCATGATAGTAAAGATTTGGGAATCTGTTTTTGCTGACATTAGTAGGATTATAAAAGAACAGTTAGAACCAGTGATTGAATTAGCTCTGTTAAACTTATTTTCTGATGCTAATGTAGATTGTAACCAAAAAAATGCTTATAAGTTTTTCTTGTAGTATTGGCCAGAATGGTTGTTGCTGCAAGCTGGAAGATTAATATTAGGAATTTCATAGTGTTGGAAAAACTAATAATGTTGGGATGATAAAAGGAAGATGATTTTAGGAGAATTTGGAATAATCTTGCAAGATATTTAATGGAATTTCCAGAACTGAAAATATGTAATAATATTTAATAAGTTGAGAACCAGTCTTAAATAAAGGGATTTGGACAAAAAACAACAAAGGAATCCTCTCTGTGGCCTTGGTTCCTTGCACTGTGAAATGGGAGCAACCAAAGCTCCATTATTCTTAGAATGAACACACTGAAAGTTGTAACACATCTCAAGCATTAACAATGCACCAGAATGGTCCACTGCAAATGAACAGCCTGGTGGCCAGGATACCTCCCAGATGCTGGAGATGCGTCTGTCCTTGTGGGGCTCTGATGCTTGCAGTGATTCCCCAGGCCTTGTGGAGCGCTGTGTGTGCAGCAGTGGGAACATCCAGCCCTTGAAGGTCCTCAGGAGGGACTGTGACCACAGGACAGGAAACATGATGCGGTGCTGGGGTTGGTGCCTGATTCCAGGCATGGGGGCAGCACTCCTGTTGGGGAGTGTTCTGTGTGTGTGTGTGGTGCTGAGCAGTTTGCGTTTGAAATGTGGCACTGACGTGCAAGCCAGAGGGGCCAGTGGAGTCCCAAAATGGGCTGCTCAGCACCTCTACACATAGGGTTTGACCTGGCCTTGTGCATCAGCCAGGTCCCAGTTCTCCACTGCTACAAGTGGAGGGCACCTGCTGCGCAAGGGCCCACCTAAAAGTCTCCCCAGCAGATACCTGGTCCAGCTGTTCCAACAATAAAAGGAGGATTCTTCCAATAGGAGAACATCTCAAAGACCTGGGTGGCATCTTTTTTGAGGAGCAGATTAGCACCCTGTCCTGATTCTTTAAATCCTGAGACTTCTCTGCCTACGTAGCCCAATCTCATCAGATCTCAGAAGCTGAGTCAGCCCTACTTAGTACTTGGATGGGAGACAACCAAGGGAGTCTAGGGTTGCTACGCAAAGGCAGGCAATGGCAAACCACCTCTGTATGGCTCTGCCCAGACTAGTTGAGCCTGAAATTGTCAGATCTCAGAAGCTAAGCAGGGTTGGCTTTGGTCAAGACTTTGATGGGAGACCACCAAGGAAGTCCAGAGTTGCTACACAAGAGCAAACCACCTCTGCTTGTCTCTTGTCATAAAACTCCCATGGGGAGTTGCGGTAACTCACCTGTGTCTAGATGACACTTTTCACACACACACACACTCTGCTAGTAGAATTAGGAAGAGAAGGGGTAGCAGGCATCCTCTTATGTGATATCCCAAAAGCCTCTGGGGCAGCCACTCATTTTGGGGAGCAGATCCCCAACTCTGGCTCACTATGCCTATGCAGGCACTGACTGCATGCACAGGAAAAGCAGAGGGGGTGAGTGGCACCCTATGCAGTGGCCCTCAAAGCCACATCTCTTCATGGTAAGCACATGCAGGTGGAAATCTGTTCCCAGGAGCCAGCAGAACGCCAAAGTGCTTTCATGGGGTGGGACGAAAGGAAGAATCTGAATCTTCTGGACTCACAAACAAGCATGAAAGAAAAATCACACAGTGGCACCCAAGTCTGCTCCCTTTAACATTGTTTTAAGCGTTAACGTTTATGAAGAGATTGCGATGGCACTGTGCTCTTCACCGCAGAGCGGGAGGCACCCCCAATATTTAAATCCTCCCCTGTTGCCCTACCCTTTCTACCCCGCTTTATGGAATAATGGATTTAATATGATTTTTCTTGTTCATACAATATATATACTGGCAAATGTCAGCAGCCATGTATGAGTAGCAGAGTGTCCAAACCAGAAACAGGCCAAGCATACAAAAAGGCCTGTTTGCAAAATTAAATCACTGGAAGGGCTAATGCAGTCAGAAGAGACTGGGAGCCTCATGGACATATCTTGATTACCACACCTTGCCCAGGTCTCTTCAATACAAAGGATCTAGGAAACTCCTTGTCATACGGATTGTATCTCACTGCCTTTAGCAACCAACTCCTTTACAATTGCTTCTTCCCTAGTTGTCCTGTGTTTGTGTGGAGCTGATTAGTCACTGTCAAACACAGGACAACTATAGATAATATCAAGCAAAGGGAACAAAGGCCAGGTTACTTCTGTTCAGATGCATTCACCTATTGACCTTGCTACATTGTTACTCACATGCCAAGCTACCTCTATTCAGATGGCCTCACCTATTGACCTCACAGTATATATACTCCACTTGCTTTCCTTTCCTACATCAGATCCTCTGAAGATGCCAGCCACAGATGCAGGCGAAACGTCAGGAGAGAATGCTGCTAGAACACGGCCATATAGCCTGGAAACCACACAGCACTCCAGTGATTTCGGCCGTGAAAGCCTTCGACAATACATTCTCCACTGTGGCTTGCAAACGGCAGCCCCAGAACTTGTTTAGTTCTACTGTCTTGGCTGTGGTCGACTAAGGCACCAGCCACTGTGCTCCTGCTCTCTCACTGTGGTCTTTAACTAAGACCCCAGCCAATTGCTTATAAGTGTTCTCTGAGCTGTCTGTTCATAAGCGACATACAGACAGCCAGGAAAGGGCATCCTCACTAATATTTGTGTCTAATAGCTGTCTGTCTGTACAAGACATCCAGCTTACTTTGCTCATTCGCTGCTGCCTGCGTTAAAGCGACATCAGCAATTCCCCTCCAGCCCAAATAAAGTTTTAAAATGTCTGCAACTACAGTCTCCAAAAGTGCCAAAAGCACCCTTAAGGAAGAATTACATTTTGGCACTAAAGCTCACAAATGGGTTGTGAAAGAGAGTTCAGACCCTTGGGCAGCAGACGCATTCGAATGCCCTGATCCATTCGCTACTTTTATAGAGACTTTCGCTAGCCAGTGTAAGTCCAAGAAATGGGGCTGTTCTAATAAAGCTGCTACCGCAGCCTGGGGTCTCTTCAGTGCTCTTCAGGCTTCCACCAATCAGTGTAAGCAGGCATGCCATGCTATTCAGACCATGGCAATCGCTCAGCAAAAATCGAGCGAGGAGCACGCCACTGAAACCAGAGCAATACAGATGGCGCATGAAAAAGAGCTCCAAAACCAATCCCAAGAAACAGCAGCCCTCACTGGAGATAATATGACTCTACTCGTCACCTCCCAAACTAATCAGGCCACCGCCAGCACTCTAGCAGAAGCCCAACAGCTCCTTGCTGACCAAGACCAGGAAATTCTGAGTCTCAAAGAGCAACTACATAATACCCACAACGCGGCACGTTTCATGGCCCTAGAGAACAAGGCATAGAAGCAGGAGGTCAGTCATGCCGTCTGACACCACAAAATAGCTGCCCTCAAACCACAGTTGACCATGCAGACGGCAGTGGTTGCCTCCGTTCACCCCGAGGGTCTCCTAGGCTTCCCCGGACATAATTTCCAGATAGAACCAGACGTTCCCAAAGATTCCAGGGCTACCACTTCCCTTAATCCAGCCTGGGAAGAAATAGCTCCAGTGGACCCCATAAGGATTAAACATGTAGAAACTACCGGCCCAAGAAACAGAGTTGGACACTGAAAAACTCTCCTGGTCTGAATCGGAGGCACAAGCCAGAGCGACCTGGCTAGGATCCCTTAATCAGGCCTCTGGTGTCTCTTGGATCCTCCAGGTCTACCAAAATTATTCCACAGCCACCGTCTCTGACATCACCCAGATTATGAATGAAATGCACCGAGGTCCATGCCATGACAGACTCATTCACTGGTCTTAATTTAGACTCTCTAAGTATAGTACAGTGGACAGAGCAATCGCACCCCAGCTATGGACTGACCGCACATCGAATCTCAGTCCCCGGGAGAAATCCCACTGGCCTTCCTCTCCCGCAAACAGCTCCTTGCAATTCTGGCGCAACGAGTCCCATCTAACAACGCCGGTGTTTATGATTATAACCAGGACAACTTCAAACAAGCTGTTTAAGCAGGCTTAAATCCTCAAGTGAAAATAGCCCTTGGTCCCCTGGACCCCATGAGGTTCAGTTGGCCAGAGCTCTATGAACGCCTCCGCCTAATCGCTGACATTCTAAGAGTATCCAGCACCCTCAATGCCAAACCTCCCCTAAAAAGGGCAGTGACTCCCGCTCTACCAAGCCCATCCAAGCCGTCACATATGCTAATAATAATGGCCCTCATTCAACTTATAGACAGGGTGATGGGCAACGGACATGGAAACTGCTGGGAAAGAGACCATGACCGCCTCCCTGGGAATCCCCACGGCTCAGTCCATGACTCCCGCTATGTTCCTTTACAGCCTCCGGCTCCCCGCCCTCCTACCGCGCCTCAATGCCCTATCAGCCACCCAAACATAAACAGGCTTCCTTCCAACCCGCTTCAGAAGCTTCCGCCCTCCATGGTCGAATTTGGATGACCCCAAAAGACATGGGCTATGATATGTCTGACTTTGCCAAAGTCCCCACAAATGCACTCTTGGCAGTCCTTTGCAACGCCAACAAGATGGCTCCCTCAGCACCCTCTCCGCCAATGCCTCAGCCCATTTCAGCCATCACTCCCCCCACAAACGAGACACCGTTAGCATCAGGATGCCTGGGTTTCACAAGGCTTCAGCCAGAGACCACCAGTAATCACTGGCAGAGAGCTGAAATAAAGGCAGGAATGGGAACCCATGGGAAAGAGGAAGCTGCCAGACTGCATTCAAACCTTCCTTCTCTGAAACACCCCACTGCAAAGATGGTAAAGCCAGCAGAACAAGAGGGTGAATCCAATAAAAGATTCCAAAGGCAACTCAGACTCAAACCCCAACACAAGTTTCCCCAGATTCCCCTAAGAGAGAATGGGAAAGTTGGCAAAATAAAATTGAGAAATTGGAATGTCTCATTAGGAGACAAAGTAAGATTAAAGATTTGGAACACTGCATTAAGAAACAAGATTTAGAAATTAAATAGTTTAACAAGAGCAATCAGGAGCTTGGAGAAAAAGTAAAAGCTTGTCTCAAAGACCAAATGCAAACCCACAGTGAACTTGGTAGAATAAAGTCAGAGTTAAAAACCTACGAGGCAGAAACTGCTCAAATAAAAGTTGATTTGCAAAATGCAGAAATTAAAATAGGACTTCTAGAAGAAAGCAACAGGAAAAATAATGAAGCCAGTAAGGCTGAGCCACTCCCAAGTCCCCCTCCTTCTCAAGGAGATGAGAGGATGCTTGGTGCTTCAGTTTCCCCAAAGGATGTCATAGCCTCTGAGATTGTGCATAGTTCTCAACTCAGGACTTCAGATCAAGAACAATTGGTTGCAGATGCCCTGCCTCAGTGACAGAACAAAACAGGAACAAGATAGCTGTTCCAAGAAACCTAGAATGTCTGACAAAAATCTAGTGCCAGGAAAGAGCATTTTTATTATTTTTGTTGCAGTTGAAGGGAAGAAGGGAAATTGGGAAACACATTTGAACCTTGTATAATCTGAAATCTTGGACTTCAGCTCAAAAGTAGAGCCTCCAGTTTTAGAAACAGTCATTCTTGGGAAATCTAAGGCAGGGTTTCCAAACTATTCTGACAGAGCCATGCAGAGCCAAACAGAAGCTGAACCACACCTTCAAGTGACAAGAGACTGTTAGGCTCACCCACCTGACTAACTGATCTTAAAGGGGGTGGAAGGGGATTAACTTTTTTCCCAACTGTAGCAAGAAGCTCCAAGTTACCAGCCCCACCTCTCTGGATTTGTTGTTGCTCTGTTTTTGTCTTATGTTGAGTTAGCGTAATACCCACCATCACCGAAGACTGCTTCTCACTAAGGCCCCCCCACAGACTCACACCACAAAGAGGTGCTTTGAAAAGGTGCTGAGGTCAAAGTGGTCACACACAAACCCAGTTGCTCCGTGGGGATCCGCCATTTCTAGAAAGAGTCAGAAAGGAGCTCATGCCTGACCCCTAAAGCGGGGGATGCAAGCATCTGGTCATCTTCACAACCCCCAGAGTGGGGGAAGGATCCAGATAAGAAAGAGAGAGTACTGAAGGTTTTTCACCTTCAACAGAAGTTCTCTGATGTACAAAAAGCAAGAAAATTCATCAGCAAGAACAAAAAAGACTTTTAAAATATAGCCTATCAAGATAGAAAAGTTAGAGGTTTAGAAAATATGATGGAGTTATTGAAATTAGTTACAATATATATATAGCAGAGGTTATTTAGAAGAGAAATAAAATACATACACGTGGATATATAGTAACAGAATTCTAGATACAGAGGTAATGGCATAAAACAGATTATGGATTTTCTGTGCCATTTATTTTATTACAGATTCTTATCTGTAATCAGATCAAAATAAATGACAGAATTTTTTTAGTTGAAAATAGAAAGCTGGTATAAATTATTAAGGCCATGTGGGAGTCGTGTAGTTTTATTTGTTTCTTTTTTAAAATCTCTAACATGTTTTTCTTTCTTTTACTGTTTGTAATGGGATAGATGTTTGGGGGACTGAGGGTGACATTCTATTTTTCTTTATTTCTTTCTCTATTGTTTAATTTTTTGTAGGGCGGCTGGTTCACCATCTTCTGCTTCTGTGATTATAAAAAATAATTATTTGGGGGGAAAAGCAAGAGAGAAGGAGAGCAGACAGGTTCCCTTTATCTTTCTCTCAATCAAACCAAACAGCCTGACCCCATGTAATTGGGCTCAGGTGGGTGGGGACTTTGATTAGCATTAAATAAGCCCCACCCTTTTTCGTTGCTCTGCTCCTCCGAGCCAAAGCCCCAGGTCAAAAGAGCAGCCCTGCTGCGTCCAGCTACACCCAGGAACAAGCCCAATTATATGAAGAGGTTTACAAGACAAGCCCCTGGAAGTGTTTTATCTCCACAGCATAGCAGCCTGGGAAGACCGAGAGACCCACAGCAAAGTAGGGGGGCAGACTACTCCTTTCTCCCACAATAAATAACTTCTAGATACAACAACCCTGGCTGAGCCAAACCAAGTCTCTTTCCAAAAGTTCCTGTGCCCACAGCAGAGGTGGGAATGCAGGCAGGAATTATGCCACTACCAGAGTCTCTTCTTCATCTCACCTCTGAGTCACAGTGCCCTATGAATAAATTAAAGGCAAGGCACAGGAATCGGGCTGGGTGGTGCCATTCTGATCTCCAGCTGCCCAAGGAGAGTCTGCCCAAATGGTTGGTTCATTCATTCAGCATCTTCTCCAGGATGGCAATAAGATTGTCCAGTCCCCACAGGTAGCCATCCTCGTGGTTCCCTTCCACCCAGGGCAGTCGGTGGGTCAGTGTCTGCTCTGCAGGTAGGGGCACTGTCTTGCCAAAGTCGATCATCCAGACACGCGCCAGCCCTGCATGGTTGTGGACAAACAGCAGGGAGCTCCCCACCACCTGGAAGCAAGAGGAAGTTCCAGTCACCACCTGGAAGTTCCAGTCAGGCTTCCTTGGACTGGGAGGCGGGGGATCCGTGGCTGAGCTGCGCACTGGAAGGCAACCCACCTCGTGTCCCTTGAAGAACTCCGACTGCTCCAGAGCCAGTCTCACGTCCTTCAGGCGTCCCAGGTAGCTCATCTACAAGGAAAGGAAAGAGCACTAAGAAGCTGCACCCAGCTGTATGTTCCCTGAAAGGGGAGGCAACGCTTCTTCTCCACAGTTCCTTGGTCTTCATTCCACCTGTGGTTGTGCCGACGCTCCACCATGGGGGGAGGGGTTCAGAGGACAGCTGGAGGCATCTCAGCACATTTTCCAAAGCTAATCAAGGTGGAGGGAAGGAATGAGCCCTGGGAATGGCTAAGAAAAGGGGCAGCAGGAATGCAGTCCCACATGAGCACCCATGTCCCAGCAGTGGAAATCCCCCAAGACACTGCCTGCCTGTCTCCCTTGCACATGCGGCAGCAGCAGCAGCAGCAGCCTCCTCCTCCTCACCAGAATGCACCGGTCATGGTCCATGAAGTCCCAGACAGCCTGCACCACTTGCTCCGGCTGCCGTGTCTTCTTGAAGCCGGTGCTGCAGGCGCCGTCAGCTTTCTGGGGAGAACACATCATGAACAGGTGCAAAGGGCAGACTGAATGGAGCACTTCACACAAAAAGCAATGACGGGGGGGGGGGGAGTGTCCAAGCCTCTGTCTTTCTCTGGATCACCCACACACCAACTTGTCCTAGGATCCACTCAATGTGCAGAGGCAGTGCTGGACGGTTAGTTTTTTCCCATGTCCAAGGACCATCATCAAGGGAGCTCCCCTCTTTCAGCACACACCTCACCTTGATGCCTTCAATCTGAAACCCGAGGGTGGTGGTGGAGCTGAGTGTCTCCCTCCACTGCATGTAGCGTGGCTTTAGGACAGCATGCTGGGCATGCTCCTCCGGAGTGGGGGCGGTAGGGTCCACAGCCACCATCTTGTCATACATGTCCCTGCGTGGACAGGGCTGCTCCCGTGCCTTCTCCAATTCCTCTTCAAGGTATGTCCTGTGTGTGTGGGGTGGGGGGGGGAGTGTTAGGCCTTGATGCAGCACAGACTTAGGACCACCCTGTGCAGATCCCAGGGCTCACCTGACTCCTATTTTGCAGTCCATGATGGAAGGGGCATCAAAGCTGGACAAAAGGTCCTCCATCTGGATGTAGGTCTTCCCATCATGCTCCACCAGGCCATAGTATGCAGGAACATAGGGCTGCAGGGCATCAGATGCCAGCCACTCCAGGCACTGCTGCTCACTGGAGCAGTGCTTCTTCAGGATGCACCCAAAATCTCCAGCCTTGAAGTTGCCTGCAGAGAAGCAAAGGAGAAGTGTGGATAGGCCCTGCTGGACTCCCGCATTCATAAGAACATAAGAACAAGCCAGCTGGATCAGACCAGAGTCCATCTAGTCCAGCACTTTGCTACTCTCAGTGGCCCACCAGGTGCCTTTCGGAGCTCACATGCAGGAGGTGAAAGCAATGGCCTGCTGCTGCTGCTCCTGAGCACCTGGTCTGTTAAGGCATTTGCAATCTGAGATCAAGGAGGATCAAGATTGGTAGCCATAGATCGACTTCTCCTCCATAAATCTGTCCAAGCCCTTTTTAAAGCTATCCAGGTTAGTGGCCATCACCACCTCCCCTGTGGCAGCATATTCCAAAACACCAATCACACGCTGGTGTGAAGTGTTTCCTTTGATTGGTCCCAATTCTTCCCCCCAGCATTTTCAATGAATGCCCCCTGGTTCTAGTATTGTGAGAAAGAGAGAAAATTTTCTCTCTGTCAACATTTTCTACCCCATGCATAATTTTATAGACTTCAATCATATCCCCCCTCAGACGTCTCCTCTCCAAACTAAAGAGTCCCAAACGCTGCAGCCTCTCCTCATAAGGAAGATGCTCCAATACTTCAATCATCTTCGTTGCCCTTCTATGCACTTTTTCTATCTCTTCAATATCCTTTTTGAGATGTGGCAACCAGAACTGAACACAGTACTCCAAGTGTGGTCGCACCACGGCTTTATATAAGGGCATGACAATCCTTGCAGTTTTATTATCAACTCCTTTCCTAATTATCCCCAGCATAGAGTTTGCCTTTTTCACAGCTGCTGTACATTGAGTTGACATTCCCATGGAATTATCAACTAAGACGCCCAAATCCCTTTCCTGGTCTGTGACTGATAGCACTGACCCCTGTAGCGTGTATGTGAAGTTTGGATTTTTTGCCCCTATGTGCATCACTTTACATTTTGCTACATTGAACTGCATTTGCATTTCTTAGCCCATTCACCTAATTTATCAAGGTCCGCTTGGAGCTCTTCGCAATCCTTTGTGGTTCTCACCACCCTACATAATTTGGTATCATCTGCAAACATGGCCACCACGCTACCCACCCCTACTTCCAGGTCATTTATGAATAAGTTAAAGAGCACTGGTCCCAATCCTTGGGGGACACCACTCCCTACATCTCTCCATTGTGAGAACTTCCCATTTATACCCACCCTTTGTTTCCTGTTCCTCAACCAGTTTTTAATCTATAGGAGGACTTCCCCTCTTATTCCTTCATTGCTGAGTTTTCTCAACAGTCTCTGCTGAGGAACTTTGTCAAAAGCCTTTTGGAAATCCAAGTAGACAGTATCCACTGGTTCCCCCTTATCCACATGTCTGTTTACACCCTCAAAGAACTCTAATAAGTTTGTAAGACAGGATTTGCCTCTGCAAAAGCCATGCTGACTCTTCCTCAGCAGGTCTTGCTTTTCTACATGTTTAATAATTTTATCTTTAATGATAGATTCTACTAATTTACCAGGAACAGATGTCAAACTGACTGGCCTGTAATTTCCTGGGTCCCCCCTAGACCCTTTCTTAAAG
>NW_025950003.1:0-10554 GCF_021028975.2 Sphaerodactylus townsendi
AGAAGAAGAAGAAGAAGAAGAAGAAGAAGAAGAAGAAGAAGAAGAAGGGGGGAGGAGGAGGAGGAGGAGTTTGGATTTTTATCCCCCCTTTCTCTCCTGCAGGAGACTCAAAGGGGCTGACAATCTCCTTGCCCTTCCCCCCTCACAACAAACACCCTGTGAGGTAGGTGGGGCTGAGAGAGCTCTGAGAAGCTGTGACTAGCCCAAGGTCACCCAGCTGGCGTGTGTGGGAGTGCACAGGCTAATCTGAATTCCCCAGATAAGCCTCCACAGCTCAGGCGGCAGAGCGGGGAATCAAACCCGGTTCCTCCAGATTAGATACACGAGCTCTTAACCTCCTACGCCACTGCTGCTCCCTGCTCTGGAGAAAGACAGCTAGTTTCGAATCCTGTAGCCCCTTAGAGATCAACAAGATTTTGGAGGTATGAGCTTTGGAGAGCCAAAAAATCTCTTGTAGACAGGGGGACTCAGGAGCAACCCATAATGCCAGCCCACCCACTGCTCCCCCCACCCCCACTGGATTGATGCAGTGCAAACCGTGAACTCAGGAGGTGGCTTCAGGCAAGGCACAATTGGTCATTTCCAGCTCTCCCTGCCTGCAGGATTGTTGCAGTCCAATCACACAATGCAGGATATTTCAAACACACAAAAAAATGATGTCAAAATGCCGAAGAGTAGAAGCAATATTTTACCGGCAGGGCAGGGCACACGCAGAAGCAGATCAATATTTGGGTAGGGGAAGGAGGTGCCGTGCATCTCTACCAAAGCATCCTCTCTGGCGCTGAGATTCAGAGGTGTACTGCCTCTGAACGTGGAAGTTCCACTTAGTCACCCTGGCTAGCAGCTGCTCACGGACGCGGCCTCCATGAACCCGTCTAACCCCCTTTTGAAGCCACCCATGCCTGTCGCTACACCCTCCGGCAGCAGACGGCATTTTATTCACGGGTCACACAAGGAGAGAGACCCTTTTTTTGGCCCAATTGATTCCAGCCCTCCTATTTGCCCAGAGCAGCGGCCACCTCCCTCTCCAGACCCCGCGCAAACTGGTCGTTCAGGAAAAGCAGCTGGCCGTGGGGCAGCAACCTGCCGAGGATGACCTCGGTCTTGTCGGCCTTCAGCACCACGTCGCTCCCCGAACTCAACAGCTTGAGGTGCTCCAGCAGCAACTTCGCCACCAGCCGCAGGGCGCTCTCGGCCAGCATCAGGTTCTCGTGTGGGTCGCAGACCAGAGCAAAGCCCAGGGAGTGGACGCCCAGCCAGAGGACGGTCTTGTCCTCGCAGAAGGGGTCCCCCCGCAGGAGGCGGAAGACCCCCCAGGGAGCATCCTGCAGGGAAACGGAGTCATCTGGCAGCGGGAGGGGGTGGTCGGAGGCCGGCTTCCCAGAGGCCTGTTGAGAAAACTTGCACGCCGACTCTGCTTGCCTGAGAAAAGACAAATGGGGAGGGCATATGTGCAGCTGATAGATACGGGGGGGGGGGGGGGGGTTGGGGTTTCCAGCTCCAGGTTGGGGAATATGCAGAGGTTTTGAAGGTGGAGCCTGGGGAGGGCGGGGTTTGAAAAAGAGAGAGACTTCAATCGGGTAGAAGATCACAAAATCTGCCTTCCAGAGGGGCCATTTTCTCCAGCGGAATTGATCTCTGTTGGCTGGACACTTGTGTACTACCAAATTATGTAGGGTGGTGAGAACCACAAAGGATTGCGAAGAGCTCCAAGCGGACCTTGATAAATTAGGTGAGTGGGCTCAGAAATGGCAAATGCAGTTCAATGTAGCAAAATGTAAAGTGATGCACATAGGGGCAAAAAATCCAAACTTCACATACACACTACAGGGGTCAGTGCTATCAGTCACAGACCAGGAAAGGGATTTGGACGTCTTAGTTGATAGTTCCATGGGAATGTCAACTCAATGCATGGCAGCTGTGAAAAAGGCAAACTCTATGCTGGGGATAATTAGGAAAGGAGTTGAGAATAAAACTGCAAAGATTGTCATGCCCTTATATAAAGCCGTGGTGCGACCACACTTGGAGTCCTGTGTTCAGTTCTGGTCGCCACATCTCAAAAAGGATATCGAGGAGATAGAAAAAGTGCAGAGAAGGGCAACGAGGATGATTGAAGGATTGGAGCACCTTCCTTATGAGGAGAGGCTGCAGCGTTTGGGACTCTTTAGTTTGGAGAGGAGACGTCTGAGGGGGGATATGATTGAAGTCTATAAAATTATGCATGGGGTAGAAAATGTTGACAGAGAGAAATTTTTCTCTCTTTCTCACAATACTAGAACCAGGGGGCATCCATTGAAAATGCTGGTGGGAAGAATTAGGACTAATAAAAGGAAACACTTCTTCACGCAACGTGTGATTGGTGTTTGGAATATGCTGCCACAGGAGGTGGTGATGGCCACTAACCTGGATAGCTTTAAAAAGGGCTTGGACAGATTTATGGAGGAGAAGTCGATCTATGGCTACCAATCTTGATCTGCGTTGATCTCAGATTGCAAATGCCTTAGCAGACCAGGTGCTCAGGAGCAGCAGCAGCAGCAGAAGGCCATTGCTTTCACAGTCTGCATGTGAGCTCCCAAAGGCACCTGGTGGGCCACTGCGAGTAGCAGAGAGCTGGACTAGATGGACTCTGGTCTGATCCATCTGGCTTGTTCTTATGTTCTTATGTTCTTATCTCCTACCACCACCTGAAAACTGGCAGCCCTGAGGGAAGCTGTTAAAGCACGGATCCTCAACGTGGTGCCCATGGGCACATTCCTGGTGCGCACCAAGCGTTTATGAAAAGTGGGACGGAGGGGCCACGTATTGATTGATTTATCTAATTCGATTTGTGTGCCGCCCTCCCCACAAGGGCTCAGAGCGTCTTACATTCGTAAATAACATATAGAGTGCAAACAAACAATTAAAGCAATTTAACAATTAAAACAGCTATTAACAGTTAAAATCCAAATTAAAATAGTTAAGATACATTTAAAACGAAAATCAACTAAAAGCTTAATTTCAAATCAGAGTTAGAAGCAGAGCTGGGCTTCTGACTGGCTATGCAGACGATTGCAACCATAGCAGTTTAAGGATCCTCTCTGAGTGCAGGGGCGTAATGCCCATTGGGCAAGGTGGGCAGCTGCCCAGGGCATCACCTTGTGGGGGGCACCAAAAATGCAGGGTTAGTTTTTGGGTATTTTTAGTGATTTTCTGTTTTTGGTCTGCAGGGGGCGCAGCTTTTAGGCTAATGGCACCAAAGTTTCAGCGTATCATCAGGAGACTGTCCTTATGCTACCCCCCAAGTTTGGTGTAGTTTGGTTCAGGCAGTCCAAAGTTATGGCCTCCCAAAGGGGGTGCCCCATCCCCCATTGTTTCCAACGGGAGCTAATAGGAGATGGGGGCTACACCTTTGATGGTCCATAACTTTGGCCCCAATGAACCAAACTGCACCAAACCTGGGGGGTAGCATAAGGACAGTCTCCTGATGAGACCCTGAAATTTTGGTGGCGATATGTCTAAACATGCACCCCCTGCAGGCACCAATGACTTGGTGCAAAAAAAAATTTGGGTCGTGGTGGGGTGGCCACCCATGGGGGGGGCATCCAACTCAGGTTTTGCCCAGGGCTCCAGTTTGCCTCGTTACACCCCTGCCTGAGTGTCTGAAGGGGAGCTGCTTCAGCTATTTAGTGGCCAGCCCCGCCCCCTGCAGCAACCATTTTGTGACTGTGCCCACCATCTTATGCCAGAATTGGAAACGTACCCACAGTCTCAGGAAGCCTGGGAATTCCTGGGTTAAAGCCCCAGCGTGAAAACCCAACGTGAATGAATCTCAGTAGAGATTTCAAGAGTTCACAATACGACCAAGAACCCATCTTTAAATTAGAAGAAGAAGAAGAAGAGTTTGGATTTATATCCCCCCTTTCTCTCCTGTAGGAGACTCAAAGGGGCTGACAATCTCCTTGCCCTTCCCCCCTCACAACAAACACCCTGTGGGGTGGGTGGGGCTGAGAGAGCTCCGAGAAGCTGTGACTAGCCCAAGGTCACCCAGCTGGCATGTGCGGGAGTGCACAGGCTAATCTGAATTCCCCAGATAAGTCTTCACAGCTCAGGCGGCAGAGCTGGGAATCAAACCCGGTTCCTCCAGATTAGATACATGAGCTCTTAACCTCCTATGCCACATTCCCTCCCCAGGGCAGCTTTGATTTAGTTACCTCGCCACGGCCAGAATCTGCTCCTTTCTGCACAGCCGCTCCTTCTCAACATCCCGGCACCCGCCCTTGTCCAGCCCTTCTGGACTGAAGACCCTCGAATACAGAACCCGGCAGGGCCCTGCCTCATCTCCAGGACGGCAATGAACGGTGTGGATCAAGAACGCATGGACCATGGAGACGGGCCGGTGACTGCAAAAAGAGATGGGAGATCAGGAGAGATGAACAAGGCAGCATCGCAGAGATCAGGCTAAGTCGCATCATTTGAATCCCTGAAGGTCAGGACGCAGTTTCTGAACCTCAGCCTCTACAGCAGTGATGGCAAACCTTTTTGAGACCGAGTGCCCAAATTGCAACCCAAAACCCACTTATTTATCCCAAAGTGCCAACACGGCAATTTAACCTGAATGCTAAGGTTTTAGTTTAGGAAAAAAAAAAACGGTTGGCTCCCCCTTCCTCAACCCCACCAGCTCGAGCAGGGGCCAGCCTGCTCTAGAACATAAGAACATAAGAACATAAGAACATAAGAACAAGCCAGCTGGATCAGACCAAAGTCCATCTAGTCCAGCTCTCTGCTACTCGCAGTGGCCCACCAGGTGCCTTTGGGAGCTCACATGCAGGACGTGAACGCAATGGCCTTCTGCGGCTGTTGCTCCCGATCACCTGGTCTGTTAAGGCATTTGCAATCTCGGGTCAAGTAGGATCAAGATTGGTAGCCATAAATCGACTTCTCCTCCATAAATCTGTCCAAGCCCCTTTTAAAGCTATCCAGGTTAGTGGCCATCACCACCTCCTGTGGCAGCATATTCCAAACACCAATCACACGTTGCGTGAATTGAATCACCTAAACAGGGCGCTACAGGCTAATGGTTACTCTAATACAGAAATCAGAAGGGCTGCAAGAACAAGAACAAGCCACATGAACAAAGATAAAGAGCCATCTAGAGGGAAGGTGTTCTTACCATACATCAAGGGAACCACTGATCGCATAGGAAAACTGATGAAGAAGCACAACCTACAAACAATCTACAGACCCACTAGGAAAATTCAACAGATGCTACGTTCAGCAAAGGATAAGAGGGATCCTCTAGCTACTGCAGGAGTCTATCACATACCATGCAGCTGTGGACAAGTCTACATAGGAACCACCAAACGCAGGGCACAGACACGTATCAAAGAACACGAAAGGCACTGCAGACTATTTCAGCCAGAAAAATCAGCAATAGCAGAACACATGATAAACCAACCTGGACATAGAATATTATTTGAAAAAACAGAAATTCTGGACCACTCTGAAAGCCACTACGTCAGACTACACAGAGAAGCAATTGAAATCCATAAGCACATGGACAATTTTAACAGGAAGGAAGAAACTCTGAAAATGAACAGAACTTGGCTGCCAGTGTTGAAAAATACTAGGGTCAAGACTGTGTCAAACCAGCTCCACACAAACACAGGATGACCATAGACAAAAGAAACAAAGGCCAGGATACTTCTATTCGGATGCTCCCACCAGTGACCTTGCTATCTACAGGGTTACTCCCAGGCTATAGTCTTCATTGTTACTCATACTTCTATTCAGATGCCCTCAACTATTGACCTGGTTGCCGCCTTTGTTACTCACAGACAAGGTTTCCCCACCCACCCTGGACACTCCCCACACACCCTGGACAGATATATACTCCACTTGCTTTTCCAACATCAGATCCTCTGAAGATGCCAGCCACAGATGCAGGCGAAACGTCAGGAGAGAATGCTGCTAGAACACGGCCATACAGCCCGGAAACCACACAGCACCCAAGTGATTCCGGCCGTGAAAGCCTTCGACAATACAAAGATCCACCTTGTTCCAGTGCCACTGACATCTTTCCATCTCTGTTCCCATTGCGAGAATCCATCCTCTCAATAGGGTTGTTCATTGCTATTCCGTCTCTGTTGTTTGGCCCAACACGTCGCACCTCCCCCCTGTAACCAGACTTCTTCAATTCCTGATCAGGTTATATTGCCCATATACCCCATACCCTTTTTCTATTCCAAAATCTATTTTCAAACCTATCTGTATCTTAGGAACTCTGTGTGTGCATGTTTGCTGAATTGAATCGGATGCTTGTGAAACCCTCCCTAAAGATTGTCAAATTTGTATCATATTCCTCTCTGTGGTTTTCCTTCTGAGAGCTAATCTCCATATAATCTGGTATTAAAGATTCCTGACCCAAGCCTCTTACAATTATGCTCTAAGCCAGTGATGGCGAACCTTTTCGAGACCAAGTGCCCAAATTGCAACCCAAAACCCACTTATTTATCGCAAAGTGCCAACATGGCAATTTAACCTGAATACTGAGGCTTCAGTTTAGAAAAAACTGTTGGCTCCGAGGTGTGTGTTACTCGGGAGTAAGCTTGGTGGTAGTCAGTGGCTTTGCTTTGAAGCAACCGTGCAACTCTTCCAACGAGTGAATCACGACCCTAGGAGGGTTTGCACAGAAGCAAGCCCCATTGCCAGCAACTGAGCTTACTCCCACGTAAAGGATCGCACTTTCGTTCTTTGCATGAAAATCAGTGGGGTTTAACAGCGCTTAACAGGGTTACCTACACTGCTTCCCCAAAACTAGGTCTTAGGTTTAATGCTAATAATCGAGCCCAGCGGCCCAGGCCAGCCTAGATGTGTGGAAGGGGGGCACTCTGTTTGCGCGTGCCCACAGAGAGGGCTCTGAGTGCCACCTCTGGCACCCATGCCATAGGTTCGCCACCACTGCTCTAAGCTAATTTCCCCACATTATTGAGAGACTGTGTCTCCACCTTGGGTAACAGACCCAAATGGTGAGGAAATGGATTGCCTTTCAGAGATTTCCTCTCCCACCTTAGCATTCTACGCAACACTTAACAACACTGATCATCGACACCCTCTCCCCAGCTGCTGGCATTTTTACAAACATCCCTGTTGAAATGCTTAATGGGACTTAGCAAATATTCAGTAAGACGATTGCAAAAAACATCTATGAGCTTGAGCTCCTGAACAGGTCCCAGTCCCATTCCTGGAAATTTGTGCCCCCCCCCCCCCCCCTGCTAAATTATATTGTCAAAGGCTTTCACGGCTAGAATCAAGTGGGTGTTGTGGGTTTCCAGAGCTGTGTGGCCGTGGTCTGGTAGGTTTTTTGCTCCTAACGTTTTGCCCACATCTATGGCTGGCATCTTCAGAGGCACATCACAGTAAGATGTGTTTCTCTGTGTAGCACAGTGTGGATAGATTATGTGGTGAGTTGTATGTTTGTGCACCTCACAGGGGAGTAAGGCACATTTGCATGTGCCTGGATGGAGTTCATTTACAGCTGTATTTGCTGTTGCATCGGGCAATTGCATTAATGACTGCATTTGCAACCGCAATGGTAAATGAACTCGACCCTGACAGATGCAAATGTGTCTAACCACCCTGCGAGGTGCACAAAGAACCTCACAATCAATCTGGAAATCATCCCCAGCGCTTCAAAGAAGGGACCAGCTGCACAGGGTTCTTTGAGCTGGACAAGAGGAGTCTTACTCGGAGCCTTATAAGCCACTTGCCAGGTGCATGCATGCCGCTCTGGTCTGCGGAACCTTCAGCCACCATATATGCATGCAGATTCCGTAGCCGCTTCCCCAGCGCTGGAGGGTCTCCCTTACCTCCGCTTCCGCCTCCTCTCTGTCCCTGAAACTCGCACTCCTACCCAGATGTTGGAGAAAAAGAAAAAGCAAACGCCTGGAAACAGAAGAAGGGCTGGGAGAGTAAATAAACTACATGTCCCAGGAAGCTTTGCGCGGCATTGGCGGCCCCTGCCGGCTGGAGGCTTTGCGATGCATTTCGGGAAAGATAGTCTAGTTGAAAAATTGGGGCTCCCTTTTTCCCTGAGGCTTCCTTTCTCCCAAACGCGCGTGCGTGAGTGGAGCTCCGTCCTGGGATTGGCGGAATCAACCAAGCGGGGCGTGGTCCCGCGTCTTGACGGAGCAAAAGAAGATTGTGAACCTGCCTCAGGATTGGTTGGCCGTAGGAAAATGGGCGTGTCCACCGGGGAGCAAGGATGGAAAAACGACGGCTTTGCCCGGCCTCCATTGGCTAAAGGCTTGACCAATGAACTAAGAGGAGCGGTTCTACCTGCGGCCAGGTGTGACACAGCTCAGCTTTGGCTGGAACTCTGACGGTCTTTGTGTTTTCAAGCCAGGTTACAAACCAATGAAGCGGGCAGATGTTGAATCCAGCGGCAATAAGAAATTATATTTAATAAGGGTGCCCAAGGCTTCACCCAAGGCTGGCATTCATCGCCCCAGGGGTGCACCTACTGGAAAGGGTGCCCCCCCCCCCCCCCCCCCCCCCCCCCCGTCAGATCTTCCCCATCTTGGAAGAGCCGATCTCCAGCGGCCAGGTCTACCCAGTCCTTTCAACCACAGTTAAGCTATCTGGTCTACCCGCTGCTAAGAAAAATGGGCAGGCAGGACAACCCATTGGTTTTTAATAGTGGGTAGACAAGCCCTCTGAGCAGCAGCTCCTTTGCAAAGGGACTGCTTGGGCACCCCTAGGCAAGTAGCACCCATGGCTCACATCCTAGCCAGCCCCACACTAAATACATCAGTGCAAAACCCCTCCACCCTGCCACTCCCAACAAACCACCCTGTTAGGTAGAAGAGCTGGATTTGAATCCAGCGTGGTGTCGTGGTTAAGAGCAGGTGGATTCTAATCTGGAGAACGGGGTTTGATTCCCCACTCCTCCACCTGAGTGGCAGAGGCTTATCTGGAGCACCAGATGCATTTCCGCGCTCCTACATTCCATGTGGGTGACCTTGCCAACTCCCTGCCATTAGAAAACCATCACTTCCAAGAAAAAGAAAGGTATGAATCTGCTAGATTTTTATCTGCTGGGAGGTTTTTTTATGTGCAAAGAAAAGTCGAAGCCAGATTCAGCAGTCGACCACCAGGGGGCTCTGCCACCTCATGTGTAAACCAGGTCCCGGTTTCAGAAATCAATGGGAAATGTGGATTTGGGAAGGAATTTGTAGAAATTGGTGGCATCCGCACCTAATTCCAGGCGCAGGGCATGTATGCAGTTTTCTAACTATCGTATAAATTTATAAGCTGCATTTTAATGGGGTAGGGTTTATTTTTATTAGAGCCATCTTAATTCATATTTATTGTATTTTAAATTGATTGTGCTCTATTTGTACTGTACACTGCCCTGAGCCCTTCGGGGGAGGGCGGTCTATAAACCCAATTAATAATAATAATAATAATAATAATAATAATAATAATAATAATAATAATAATAATCATCATCATCATCATCATCATCATCATCATCATCTACATGATTATCGTGTCCTGCATTTTATCCTCACAGTAACCCTGTGAGGTAGGTTAGGCAGAGAATGTGTCTCTGGACCAGTAACCCAGTGAGCACCCATGGCACAAGTGAGGATTTGAACCCGGGTCTTCTAGATCCAAGCCCTACACTTTTGACTATGACACTGTACTGGGTCAGTTGCAGTGAAGGAAGCCAGGTTGCCCGGCTGGGAACTTGAAATCTGATTACAAGCTCCTAACGCCCTTGTTGAAGAACAGGGGTCCCCAAACTACGGCCCGGGCGCCAAATCAGGCCCCCGGAAGACATTTATCCGGCCCGCTGGGCAGAAGCGGATCTCCCCCTTCTCTATCTCCTTTTCCCCAGGTTTACAAACAGCCTCAAGCGCGGGCGACTCGCTGCTCATTCCAAGCGGCCGGAGGTGACCGTACCAATGCGGCAAAGGGGGGAGAGAGAAAGGCGGCGGAGCTTCAGGGCCGGATTGGAAGGGGACCGCGGGGGTGGGGGGCTCGGCCAGGGGCGGGTCGAGGGCGGATGGATGGCGCCCCCCCCCCCCGCGGGCGGCACTTGGTCCGGCCCCCGGCTGGGCTCTGGCCATGCGTGAACTGGCCCCCTGTTTAAAAAGTTTGGGGACCCCTGTTGAAGAATGTATTGTTTCAGAGCTGTGTTATGTTGGGTGGGGAGTTCTCTTGGGACCTTCGTCTTCTGAGGCCGGTGCACCAAGAGTTCACCTGGAGACTTCCTTGACCCCTACAAGGAGAAAGAAATGAACTTGGGGTTGGCAAGCTGGAAAAAAAGGGAAGGGTTATTGTTAGATCTGAACAAGATCTTCTGTTGCATTACTAAGTTACATTACATTATATTATGATTTAATTGCTGTGTTTTAATTTGTACCGGTACTTATTGTACCGTGGTATTATTTGTTATTAGTTGTTGTTGTTGTAAACCGCCCTGAGCCCTCCGAGGGAGGGCGGTCTATTAAGTTCAAATAAATAAATAGATAGATAGATAGATAGATAGATAGATAGATAGATAGATAGATA
>NW_025950004.1:0-10552 GCF_021028975.2 Sphaerodactylus townsendi
ACAATGTGGTCCTACTTTGCAATTTGCCGTCTGCATCTGTGAAGGCCAGTATCTCACACATACTCAATAAGCGGTCATCACTCTGTTTCCTTGACACACCTGTTTATGCGTCCACGCCCCCCCCCCCCTTTCTTTTTTGGTAAACCACAGACATTCTTAAAACACTTGGGAAACCGCCTGGGAGGGGGCGATGCAGAGGGGCAAGCTCAACCTGCACTGTCTTTCGCAGTTACTTTCCCCCCTGTACGATCCTACAATAAAACCCCGCAAAATTAGTGTCCTTAGTTCCCGGCTTCCGGAAAAAAGCAACATATGTTTGAAATAAGGTTTATGTGGATGACAATGGTTTCATCTCTGGGAAGCCAGGATAGTACAAAACAACTCCTGCTTCATCATTACTAAATGAAAACAAATGAACACCCACCCCGCCAACATGGTTATAATGCGTACGGCAGCAGCAGATTATGGCGGATAGATTCCCAAGAAAGAGTAGCAAGGTCTCAACCATGGGTAGTATTTGGATGGGAGACCTCCAAGGAATACTAGGGTTGTGAGGCAGGCAATGGCAAACCATCTCTGAGTGTCTCTTGCCTAGGAAATGCTGTGGGGTTGCCATGTCAGCTATGACGATGTTTTAAAAAGCTTGGTTTAGAAGCACTCTCCTGTCATTCATTATAAGAGCATCCTTCTTTCTTCACCATCAAGTTCTACAAACTGAATTCTTCAATCAACAAAAACTCACTACTTATAGCATGGATTGGCTACTCATGGGTTACTAATATGACATGTACCACACACCCCAAAATGTAGCTTCTGAGATAATTTTGCAATATTTTAAAAGAAGTTTCCATTAATAAAGAAAAATGAACACACTAGCAAATAAATATAATGCGGTAAATTTTTAATGCACCCAAAATACGGGAAGAAGGAAAGAACAAGACTAATGGCATGTGACGTTATGGAATGTCTACCTGTCATGCAAATGACACAGCCAGGATGAAGCCACAAATGGGGACGGTTGCAATTTCGAATCACAAGCGTTTATCCAGCCTACAAAGAAGTGAGAATGGCCATTACCAGGTAAACAGAAGGAGAAAGTCACCGGTATTAGGAATGCATCAACCTCGGTCGGTTTCTTTGTGTAATTCTTGTTGTTCTCACTGACTGGGAGCCAGTGCAAGGGAAGATGCAGAGCCAGATGTTAACAGCTGGGATTCTCTTCAGATCAATGACCTAACCCTGCTGGTTTTGGCAGGCCCTCATCTCTTCACTCATCGCTTTTCCACTTCGCCAAAGCATCCATCCTGGCTTCCGCGAATTGCACTCCCAGGGTGCAGCCGTTACATCAGCTTGCGCTTTCAAGGCTGGATGTGTATCCAATGCATTATTCCCACCTCTCGCTACTCCATCCAGACAACTTGACAGCAGTTTCCCCCGGAAATGTCCCCAGATCAGGTGGACAGGCATGTTCTGAAGTTCTATACTTCACAGGTGCAGGGCAGCCTGACTTAAATAAGGACCATGGTGTGTGGGGAAGGGGGGGGGGCTGAAATTCACCTTCACCCCTCTGCGCCATTTTCCTTATTGCCAGCCCCCATGACTCCCTTCTGGTAACCTGGATTCTATTAATCTCTCACACTAAGACTTCCTTCAATACAGAAAGACTTCTTCCAATGAAGAAAGGCTTCCTCCAATGGAGAAAAGATTATTCCTTTGGTGGTAAGGAAGTCTGCACCATTGGAGAAAGACTTGTTGGAAAGATATCACAGGATCCAAACTAATCGAAGTTGAAGGCCGTTATCCTTTTAAAGATCTCGGTGATCTCAAATCTGCACTCCGGAATCTATAGCATAAGAGCATCTACTGAAAAATTACATAACAAATTAGCCAGAAATGTGAAGAGAATAAGAGGGGTATAGTCTTGAATACACAGATTTTATTTGATAGAATTTTAAAAATTGTGCTAATAAATGCAAATTGTTCTTTTAAAAATCCCAGTGTGGATGAGTTCTTGGTGCCTTTTACCTTAAAGTTTCATTCCAATAGAGCCCACTGTAGTGGGACAGTGAAAAATAAAATACAGGTGCAATGTGGCAGTTGTCTCATGCCTAATTTATACCAACAACAGATGAGGTGGAGCAGCAGTGGCGTAGGAGGTTAAGAGCTTGTGCATCTAATCTGGAGGAACCGGGTTTGATTCCCAGCTCTGCCGCCTGAGCTGTGGAGGCTTATCTGGGGAATTCAGATTAGCCTGTACACTCCCACATAATGCCAGCTAAGTGACCTTTGGGCTAGTCGCCAGCTTCTCGGATTCTCTCAGCCCCGCACCTTTACCTCACAGGGTGTTTGTTGTGAGGGGGGAAGGGCAAGGAGACGTCAGCCCCTTTGAGTCTTCTGTAGGAGAGAAAGGGGGGTATTATGAATCCAAACTCTTCTTCTTCTAGCATGCGCCCCGGCCAAGCATTTCCAGGCAGGTGGAATAGCCGCAAGGCTGAATAATATTTACTGATTGAGCTAACAAACTCCCCAATTTGCAGGCCACAATAACACAAAGCTAGCATAGTGGCAGGTGATGGGAGGAAGGCTAGGTTTAGAATCTTTCTCCTGACACAGTTTTATGTAACGAGAGAGAACCTTGACAACCTAGACATCCTCAAAAGTAGAAGGAATCCTAGCAGGGGCATACCATCCAGAGGGACATATGGGGTCAAATGTCCCCGGGCTGCAGCCATTTAGTCACGTGGAGGGTGGAAAATCATCCTCCACACTCCTCCTCCTTCTCCCTGGGTCCATACACTGTATTTGTAAGGAATTCCATAGAAGCAGAAATAAAAGGCCCCGGTAAAAGACCGCGCGATCTGACATCTTAGACTCAAGCCTGGCACCCGAGTGGCAGGAATATTCCTGCCGTAGAAACACAGGTTATAATGAATTGTCCATCCCATCCCCCCCCCCCGATTCCTATGGAACGGAGGTCTCATCTCCCTCGCAAGAGAGAGCAAGGTCTCCTCACGGAGAAGCTGGCCCATCGCCCGGGCTGTGGAATGTAGTCATGCTTTCTCGTATGCCGCCCTCATCATCACTCATTGAATCGCTTTTACACTCTGCTGCTCCCTTTAAGAAGACCCTCCTGCTTCCAGTGGAAAGGCACGGTGGAAAGTCATAAGGCGAGAGGGCGTCAATATTTTCGAATAAAACCTACTGATTATAACGCAGAGGAATACTCCCACTAAGAGACCTTCAAACATTGTAAGCGCTTTTATGCGATTAAAGAGTCCTGGATATCCGGACATGTACACTGTGAATGCTTGTGGCCATCAATAATAGTCGGTAGCCTCTCATCTGCTGGTCGTGCCAGGCATCGGAAACGGTTCTTTGAGTAAACTGGAATGTTACAGGATGAATGTTAATAAGAGAGTTAGGCAAATCCAATCGGGCAGTGACATCATTAATCACTTTAGAAATCTGAAAAGGTCCCACTTAATCCTTTTACGCTTAGCTTTAGAAAAGAATTTATGCATCGCCTCTGAGATTTTTTGCAGAATAAATACACCTGTAGCCGGCATATCGCAGAGGGAAATCCGAAGGGTGCGCTTATCCGCTTTGCAGCTTTTGGGGAGTCTTTAATTTGCCGTATAAGCAGTTCTGGACCGCTTTTCCACCACCCCTCGGCCAGGGATGAAATCCATTGTTGAAACCTTTGGAGGATCCAATGCTTCCGTTAGTAGTTCGCGACCTTGTGGCGGGGAAGGGCGACAGACCACCATTCGAAGGGTTTTGTACTGCTATGAACAGCATTGTTATAGCGCATTCGCGAACGCTTGACTAGCTTCGCAGACCACCACGGTGGTAGTTGGTAATAACTGCGTGTAAATACTGCTCCTAGGGTTCTGTTCGCTCTCTCCTGCTCACCCGTCACCGGCCACTTTGAACGTGGTAGGGCGGTAACCGTGCCCCTAAGCTGAATGTCAAACTTAAAAGCTTTCCAGAACTTTGAAATGAGATTTCAGCCGGCGATCGGATAACGACCACCTTAACGAGGCGAGGAGTGCAGACGGTAAATATGCTGAATGAACAGGCGAAGCCAACCCAGGATGAGGAGGGATGGCTTATTAAGGACATGAAATGGGTTGTGTCGAAAATATGTCCACCACCACCCATGCACCGTGTTAAGCATGATTGGTCTTGGCAAAATCTGTAATAAAAAAATCCATGGAGATGACTTCCCCGAGGCGGAGGCCACCGAGAGGTTTCAACAGACTATGGGTTTTCCTGAACGGTTCTGGCTTCTGCACAAACAGAGATGTAACCTTTAATATAATGCCTCCAATGTCATTCCGGCGATCGCTAGCGCCATTCAGAAGGCTGACGGGCCAAATGCAGAGATTTTTTAGAAAGCCAAAATGTCCAGCCGATTCGGGCATCATGACAGGCCTCGGTGAACCTGTTTACGGAGGGGAGGCATCGCATCTACCAACCCCCCCCCGCTTCAAACGCCATTCTCCAAACGCGAATTAGAGTCACAACTTCCTCCGAGGTTCGCTGCAGGAGTCTACCCGCCTCCTCGAGTTCCTTAGGAAAGGAGAGACCAGGCTTAGGAGAACAAGGGCTGAGGAGGATATTTTGATGTCTGAGATCGGGTGATAGCCAGCCCCAATTGGGAGGTAGAGCTGAAAAGCGCTGAGACGTCCCGTGGCGCAGTTCCACCCTCCCGGCAGAAATAAAGCGCATCCAGCCAGTTTATTGGTTTTTCCGGGAAAAAAATGGACCGTGGAAAGCAGGAAACGGTGAAAAGAAATCGGCTACTTGAAATTGCCGCTTCATGGATGGCCCTTGCAGGGGGGTGGAGAGGGCGCCTTAAGTTCCCGGTGATCCACCAAATCCTGGAAGAGGGTGTTTAGCAACTTCCATTGTAGTGGCCGAAGTGGAGAGTGCTACTTTGATGGTCGTTATCTCTTTATCCCCTACAGTCCAGCTGAGTTCAGCAATCGAGAATTTCTTTGGATAAATAAGCACACGGAACCAGCTTATCCATCTTTATTTCTCTGCAACAGGGCTTTCAGCCCCGCCGCTGGTCCGGTAGTATCCACGCGCGGAACTACAAACGGAGATCTGTAGTCAGGAGTGCTTTAGGACAGGTTCGCAGATTTTAAAAGCTGAAAGGCTGCCTGACATTCTCTTTAGACTAGGAAAGTAAATCTCCTGAGCTTGGATGCACAGTGGATGCTTTTACCCTAGTGCGTGCAAAGAGGTCTGTAGGAAGGGAGAGTCAGTTCAGCTAATTGGGGTATAAAGTCAACATAGAAATTAGGCAAAACCTAGAAAAGATTGGAGTTCTTTTTTCGGTTGGTGGGGCCGGGCCTTTCATTGGAGGGACCGCGGCATCAATCTCTTAGCAGGATCCATTTTTTAGGCCCTCGGCTAGATCCGATAACCCAAATAGTCATCAAGAGAGGTTTGGTGGAAACAGCACTCTGAAAGTTTGGTAAAGAGGGAGTTGTTGAGCAAAGCGTTTGGCTTCGAACCAATGCCTTTACGTTCCTCCCATGGTCTAGGAATACCAAAACGTCATCTAAGTAATACAATCTACTACCTCGTGCCACAATAAATCATGGAGGAATCCTTCGCGATAAAAGGTACATATAAAAGCTCCATGGGCCCTAATTTAACCCGAATGGTATTATTATTGCGAGTATCCAAACTGTCCAAACTTTGTGTTAAACGCCAGTTTGCGGTTCATAGCCTTCAGCAATTCTGGACCCTGTAGTAAAAGTTTCTCCAAGTCCAACTTTAGTTACGATCGTCCCGCTTTGCCAAATGCGCCTAAAAGGTCCTTGATCGTGCTGCAAAAGGGTATTTATTGATGCCAGGATGACTGCATTGAGACCTCGGTAATCTGTGCGAGAGCTTTGCTAAAGACCCATCTTTTTTTTTTTTGCAACAAATAATACAGGAGCAGCGTATTGTTGGTGTTCGGTATCACTGCCCGTATGAACCTCAGCGTAAAGGAATTTGTCTAAGTTAGGCCGCACGGTTCCTTCTCCTCATTGGGACCTATACGGTAGATTCCCACTTTGGGCAGCTGGCGCTCTGGCTGGCTGCAGTTAAACATACGATTTTGCAGCCAGTGTCTCTCATGGGGTGGCAACTGATCGCATTCTCCTTGCTCCTGTTACTCTGGCTAGATCTTGGTACGCGGTGGGATGCGGTAGAAATCGGGGAGCTGTCGCTGATGAAGCTCAGGGGGGGGTGTGTCAGGGGAGAGTCGAAGTTTTTCCCCAATTCAAGGCGCGTGTTCCCGCGGGGAGGGTCCAGTGAATTCCAAGATCCCTTTCTTTCAAAGGAATTTTGGTTCACCATGTAACAACAACCATGGCATGCCCAGAACTATGGAGTGTTTGGCCACTGGCGCCAGAATAAAACTAATTTTCTCCCAATGGTCAGCGCATGGCGAGGAGGAACCGTTGCGTTTTTTGAACTGGGCGGTCCTTCAAGCTCCCGAGGAAGGACTACCTGGTCCATTCTGGGTTAGAAAGGTATGGCTTAAGCCAGCCAGGGGGGACTTAGCGGTCAGACCTAGCTCCTCCGCCTTCACCCAAATGGGGCGCATTAAACAATGGGAGCAATAGCCAGAATCCACAAAGGGCTAGCAGAGGCTATAATACTGAAAGTATGCTTAAGCGGGGTCACGAAATGGCCAGAAGCTTTGGCAGTTGTAATGGGGCGCTGCTGGCCTTCACTCAACGCTGGCGTCTGGAGTCGCAACCCATGTCCAGTGGGGCTGAAGAAAAGGCATCGACAGCTGCTTTCTCAGATTAGCCTTGATTGACTGCTTTAAGACGAGCCGTTAAGAGTGGCACCCTGATTTCGCGTGGTAGCTTAAGCGGATGGGAGTAAAAGCGCGGCGGAGTGGATTGGCTTTGCTGTTTTAGGCAGTTACGCGACTAGATGACGGGACCTCCGCGGTAAAGACACTGGTAATCCCAGCCTACATGGCATACTCGAGGAGGTGAGTCACCATTAGAGAGCTGGAAGCGGCTTCTGGCTTGCGGTAGATGCAGCGGCGGCTTCGGCGCGTGGGCGGCCTCGGCACGAAGCATACTCAAAGCGAGGGCTTAGACGCCACTTTGGGATCCCAATTCAACTCCAATCAGCCTTAATAGATGCGGGGGACCTGAATTAAAACAACATCGTTTCCACGCGGCTTGCCGTCACGACAGCATCCGAGAAGTAATTAAGCATTCCATGCGCTCCAGGCCCTCAGGAGAGTCGGGAGTCAGCAGCGCGCGCCGCATGCAAATTCCACGGGCAAATTCTGCAAACGCGGGCGGTTGCCTTTGGTATGCTGGAATAGTTTTGATGGTGCGGATAGCTTCATTTTCTCCGCGACCCTGGATTCAAGCTAGAAGCGAGCCCTTCAAGGCTTTGAGGAATCGCGGCAATTGCGTATGCGAGTATCTTCATTACCCTGGCAGGTTCAAAAGAGTCACAAACCAGTCGGCTGCTGCCCCATCCAGGACTGGAGCCGGATGTTCCGTATTTTTTCGCTACCAGACCGGGTATATAAATCATCATAGTCCTCCATGTGGGCATCGAGTTGCAAGATAGAAGTAGGGGAAGTTTGGAAGCGGTCCCATCCCGAAAGCGGGCAGGTATTGGAGGTTCAGTAGCAACCCTCTCCGGACTGCGCTTGCTTGGCGACTGCAGGGCGGCGCGTGCTGCAGGTTGAGCTGGGTTGAGTGTTGCCGCGCAGGGGGGGGCCGGACCGCGGAGGTATCAACGCCGGTGCCGCTGGTGTTCCGTGGGAGCCGTGGGTCCCGGAAGGTGGCTGGACCCAACGCAGTCGCCCTCTGGCGCCGGCCAAAATCTTCAAGTGACAGCCGACCTTAACTCTGGGCTGTCCTGGTCTTCGCCGCTTCTTCCAGTTCCCTCTCCAGCAGCTGAAGCTCTCTCTCCTTGCCAGTCAATGCATCCTGAGATGGCGCGATGTGCAAGGCTGCTTTCTCCCCGCTCCAATTTAGCCAGCGTTCGTCTCCGCTGAACAGCTGCGGTAAAGTTCGCACGGTAATGCGCCAAGGCCAGAGTACTTTAGATGTTGGCCTTCTTAAGTTCAGTTTGGAGTGTTCCAGGACTTTTATCATGGACTGATAGATTCTGCGCATATTGCGTTTAGGAAGCCTCTTTTGTACGGTCAATTCGAGTTGGACTTCTTTCGCTGCTGCTCGGTCTCTCTGCGGGTTTCAGCTCTTGCTGCAGCTGTTCCGTTCCTCTTCCCATAGTTAAGTTCCGGGCCCATGCTTCTTGGGCATCTTCGCGGTCGACCCACTTCCCTCATCCCAGCTCTCTTTGCCCCGATGTGAGGAGGAATAGATCGGCTGGGAGTGCAGGCTTCTCCGGAATCCCTGGAAATTAGTCTGGGCCGAGACATCGTGCCCACCGGTGTCCGCGGGGCATCTCAGGTGCAGCAGCTGGTCGGGGATCAGGGGGTCGATCGGGCTGATGCGGATACCTCCCAATTCCTGGTATAGTCCCAGTGTCACGGTGGGTCTTCGGGCGGGCCCCAGTGCTTTGTGCCACGGTGGTTCTTTGGGAGCATCACCAAAATCACGAGTCAGGAATGGTTCAATGGACTCTGGGTTGCATGAAGGTGGTCAGGCCCGTCTCCTCCGTGACAGATTTGCATCTGAGGTTTGTAATCCATGCAGCGGGTAGATATCCGATCCACAGGCTCGATCCGTAGACAGCCCCAAGCGACTCATGTAAGTCATGAGTGCTTCCGTCCCTTTCGTTCCAGCGGAGTAAAGGAAGACTTCGTTAACTGATCAGGGGCCGGAAAAGAGTCCACCAAAGCGAACCGTTCTCCCTTGGTTCCTCGAATCCAGAAGGGAAGATTAGAAGACCCTCTTTGGGGGGGGCTACGCGCAGCTTCTCGAAACATCCAACCTCTCCATGCCGAGACACCAGGGGTCCACTGCACTAGGAATATAGATGAATTGGATTCCTGCCACAATGTAAAGAATTCCATAGAAGCAGAAATAAAAAAGGCTCTTTGGTGTAAAGACGTTTATTCAGACATCTTAGAAAGCTCAAGTACGCGGTGGCAGGAATAAGATCTCCGCCAGAAACACAGGTTATAACACTGTCCATCCCATCCTCGGTTCCCCATGAGACGAGGAGGTCTCCATCTCCTACGCCCAGAATGGGTCTCCGCCCGGACTATTTTATAGCGGGCTGTGGAATGTAGTCAAGGCCAGGCGGCTGCCCCTCTCATCAACACCATTGAATCCTTTACAGTATTCAAGACCGGTGCAAAAAAAGTTGTTTGGTCACGGTGGGAGAGGATGGCCACCCATATGGGGGTAGGGGGTGGGAGCGGAAAACTCACATTTTTCACCAGGCTACATTTTCCCTAGATACACCTCTACATCCTAGTCAGCAAGGCCAGAGCGAGGGGAAACTGTGCTCAGTGCATGTGTGAACCCTGCACCTCTGCCACACCTGCCCCTGCCACGCCCCTGCACCGGCGCGCCCTCGGCACGTCGCACACATCCCTTTGGTGCTACGCCACTGCTAGTCAGTAACACACATGGGCATGCAGTTCATCACCTTACCTCTAGGGGCAACTGATGTCCAGTCCACAGAGATCAGTTTTCCAGGGAGGAAATGGCCACTTTGGAAAGTGGATTACCAGGTCCTCCTTGACCACTGGCACGGGATGTGGAAGGGGAGGGCGATGAAACTCCTAGAGACTAATGAAAGGAGCTGAAGGAGGACAGTGACCTCAGTGGTGTACAATGCAATAGAGTTCATCTCCAAAGCTTCCATTTTTTACCAGGCAAAGTGATGTCTGAAGCCTGGAGATGAGCAGTAATTTTGGAGGATCCCCACGTCCCAGCTGGAGCCTGGCAGCCCTAATTACAGGGCATCTCATTCCTTCTTTCCAAAACTCTGCCTTCCCAGGCACCACCTACACATCTCCAGGAATTTCCTAAGATAGAGTTGGCAACCCTAAAATACTTGCTGTGCAAAAATATTTTGGTCCTGTCACACTTAAATATTGTGATGCGTATAAAAAACGCAAGGGCCTACTTAATCAGGGATGAGCTGAAAGCCAAACATTCATGTAAATGGTTAGCTGTAATAATTGTTGTAATTTGCTGTTGTGAATGTGTGCTGTTGTTTTGTTTTGTCTTTGCTGGCCTTTGGCCGTATTAAACTATCTATCTAAATATTGTGACAAGGAATGGCTGGGGAAAGTACCCTTATCTGTGTTTTCAGAGTTCAGAAGTCACCTGTGTTTTCAGAGCCTTCACACATGAACAACCAAATGAATGAAAAGTTGCATATGGTCCACCTCCCCAATCATATCTAGTATAGCCCAGAGAGGATTCAGAATTGACAGTCTGCTCAGTTTAGCCTTGGTGCTGATGAGCTCTTCAGTTCTAGCACTTTCCACTTCGTCCCAAATGGGTACCATGTTGTGCAACAGAGACAGCGCAGTCCAACATCAAGGGCTTGCTGCCTTTCTTTTCCAGCAAACAAGATGATGCCA
>NW_025950005.1:0-10551 GCF_021028975.2 Sphaerodactylus townsendi
ATATGATCAAAGGATTGGGTGTTTTGAAGTGGTTTTTTTTTTTTTTTGCATTTTGCCATACTCCTCCAAAACGGTTGTGCCTTTGGGGGAGACAGCCGCTAATGTGAGTGCCACTCCATATACTGAGGGGAATATGGGTTTTTGACTGCTCTTGGGAAGTACAGTTTGTTTTGCCGTCTGATAATTGTTTTTAGGCTTATATGGTCTGTTTTAAGGTTTTTATGATGTATTTTATTTGACCTATTTGGTTGTACACCACCCAGAGCCCTTCAGGGGTGGGCGGCTAATATATTTGAAGTATGTATTTAAGGCCATCTACTGCTTGGGGCCCTCAGACCTACAGGACCATCTCACCCCTTACGTCCCTAGTCGTGTCCTCCGCTCTGCAGAGGCAAATCTACTGGTGATCCCCGGCCCCTCCATGATGCAGCTGGCCTCCACGCGGGCCAGGGCATTTACTGCCCTGGCCCCTGCCTGGTGGAACGCTCTTCCCCCAGCAGTTAGGGCCCTGTGGGACCTTGGAGAGTTCCGCAGGGCCTGCAAAACTGTTGTTCCACAGGGCTTTTGGGGGGGCTGGCCGCTGAGCCCGCCCCTCGTGTTGTCCTGCGCACTGGCTATCTATTGGACCATCCGCCAACCCCCTCCCCTCCCAGGGTTTGATCACTGGGGCTGGGTGCCAGATGTCTTCTACTATTATTAATTAATTATTTATTGAAGGCCACTGCTGCTGCTATAGTTTTATAGTTTTAAGGTTTTGTATATTTTAATTGGGGCTATTCGATTTGTTTTATTGTATTCCTATTTCTATATTGTTTTATTGTATTCCTATGGGACTCTTTAGTTTGGAGAGGAGACGTCTGAGGGGGGATATGATTGAAGTCTACAAAATTATGCATGGGGTAGAAAATGTTGACAGAGAGAAATTCTTCTCTCTTTCTCACAATACTAGAACCAGGGGGCATTCATTGAAAATGCTGGGGGGGGGGGATTAGGACTAATAAAAGGAAACACTTCTTCACACAACGTGTGATTGGTGTTTGGAATATGCTGCCACAGGAGGTGGTGATGGCCACTAACCTGGATAGCTTTAAAAAGGGCTTGGACAGATTTATGGAGGAAAAGTCAATCTATGGCTGCCAATCTTGATCCTCCTTGATCTCAGATTGCAAATGCCTTAGCAGACCAGGTGCTCAGGAGCAGCAGCAGCAGCAGAAGGCCATAGCTTTCACAGTCTGCATGTGAGCTCCCAAAGGCACCTGGTGGGCCACTGCGAGTAGCAGAATGCTGGACTAGATGGACTCTGGTCTGATCCAGCTGGCTAGTTCTTATGTTCTTATGTTCTTATTTGTTGTACACCGCCCTGAGCCCTCTGGGGGTAGGGCGTTTTATCAAAGCGAATAAATAAATAAATAAATAAATGTTTAAATACATAACTTATGTGTTTTCTTCATTTTGCATGTGTAAGTGATCGAATCAACCTGGTCTTGGTTAACTTAAAAGCGATCATGTGAAGGACTTTTGTTCTGTGATGCTGGTAAGTCACTCCTTTGCATGGCTGACATCTCATTTCAGAAAATTATTGAACTGAGCAAGGACTGAATCCAGCATATTAATTATTTCCGCTTCCATATTGGCAAATGATCCTTTAACCTCAGCCTCTGGGTGTCAACAGCAACAGAGGCCTTGGCAGGCTTCAACCTTTATCATAGAGTTGGAAGAGACCCCAAGGGCCATCAAGTCCAACCTCCTGCAATTACAGAAACACACCATCAAAGCACTCCTGACAGATGAGCGGCCAGCCTCCCTTTAAAAACTGTCGGACAGCCCTTACTGCCAGGAAGTTTTTCCTGATGTTTAGGTGGAATCTCTTTTCCTTCACCTTGAACCCATTACTTCTGGTCCTAGTCTCTGGAGCAGCAGAAAACAAGCTTGCTCCCTCCCCAACATGACATCCCTTCAGATGTCTCACTGCGGACTCGATTTCTCAAACACATTGGCAGCTGTCTTTTAGGCCCACAGAAACTCATTTAACTGTAAGCTTCGCATTGCTCAGATCCATTAAGAATGGATAAAACAAATCCCTTTCGTTTGTGAATGCAAGTGAATTTGTGGCATATGCTGCCTGCCCGAGACACCTCTGGGGAGTTCAGCTGTGAGCAGTTTTTCAACTGCCTAATTAACTGACCAAATAATATAACTCTGCCTGTTTGTAAATGTCATTTTGCCCGGCCGTAAAGTAGTAGAGACTCTCTGATCGTGTCATTTTTCACACCCCATGAATGATTTACAAGATCAAATTAGGAACAGAAGGGAATGAGAATATTTACAGTTTCGGAAACTGCCAGTCTGCATTTGGTGTCCTTTGGAACTTTTGCCAGCATACTGTTGTGTCTCTCCCACCTTCCGCACAGTTCTCCCTTAACACTGTGCAAGTATGAAAAGTGTGATCAAGTGGTAGCCAACTTGTGGCAACCCCACAGGGTTTTAAAAGCAAGAGATTAAACAGTCGTGGTTTGTTACTGCCTTCTTCTTTAATAGTAGACTAGCTGATTTCAGCTTCTTAAATGTTAACCAGAAAACACATTGGGTGAGACCTTACAAGTGGACAGTATTCAAGGAGATTTTCCTCCTCTACCTCTTGTGCAGGCAACCTTGGAGAGTCCTCCAAAGTCTGGGAGCTTTGAGAGCCAGTGTGGCAGGTGGATTCTAATCTGGAGAACCGGGTTTGATTCCACACTCCTTCACCTGAGTGGCAGAGGCTTATCTGGTGAACCAGATGTGTTTTTGCACTCCTACGTTCCTGCTGGGTGACCTTGGGCTAGTCACAGTTCTTCAGAACTCTCTGAGCCCACCTGTCTCACAAGGTGTCTGTTGTGGGGAGAGGAAGGGAAAGGAGCTTGTAAGCCACCTTGAGTCTCCTTACAGGAGAGAAAGGTGGGGTAAAAATTCAAAGTCCTCCTCCTCCTTTCTTCTTCTTCTTGACAAAATGAAGCATGGCATGGCATGAGCGCCACTGGAAGCAGGCAGAAACCAGGCAACATCATCCCCCTCCCTCAAGCATGAGTGGAAACACTGCTGTGCCCAGTATTTTAATCCAAATATACAAGTGTAGCAGAAAGGCTACAAGAGGTGAAGAAACCTACTACACTGTTGCTACAGGTGATAAATTGTCAACTTGCAATTAAGATTCTGCTTTTAATAGCATGACAATAAATATAAAGTGAACATCCGAGCCCTTCGGGGGAGGGCGGTATATAAACGTAATAAATAACAACAACAACAACATGTGTACAGTAGAATCATAATATATAGCAAGCCACATATAACATATGAATGTGACTAGGCTCCCCAAATACACAGCAAACTTGCATATACAAAACAAAGTTGGGTGTACGGGACAAAACTGCAAAGTTTGGATGATATCACAACAACGTCTCAAGTTAGTCATTTATCTTCTTCACTTGGCCACTTTGTCTGTGACACTTTAATATTGCTTGACCATACTGAGATTTTCACAACCAAGCATAAAGTTCTAAAAGCTAGTACATATCCCCGTGGTGTCTTGGGCTAAGCTTCAAGTTTCTGTCATGTAAACTGTTTGATCGTCCATTTCGCATTTATTGCCTCGTTATTGAAAGTAGCACCTTAATTGCTGGTTGATCATTTATTGCCTGTGCCCAATATTTTGCCCTCAGAAATAAGGGCTGTGGAAGGACCGCGGTGAAAGAATGAGTCTCTGTGGTGTTGTGGGTTTTCCAGATTGTATGGCCGTATTCGAGTAGCATTTTCTCCTGACGTTTCGCCTGCATCTGTGGCTGGCATCTTCAGAGGATCTGAAGATGCCAGCCACAGATGCAGGCAAAACATCAGGAGAAATTGCTACTAGAACATGGCCATACAGTCATGTGAAAGCTTTCGACAATACAATGAGTCCCTGCTTTGCATGTAGAAGGTGCCAGCTTCAATTCCCAACATCTCCTGTTTAAAGGACTAGGCAGCCGGTCATGTGAAAGGCCTTAACCAGAGGCCCTTTCCGCACGGGCCAAAAACGGCGGCCTGGGGACGGCAAAAACACCGTCCCCAGGGAGCCGTTCGCACAGGCGGCGCTGCTGAAACGCAGCAGCGCTGACCTGGCTCCCCTTCCCTTCCCCCAGGGCGGCATCAGGCCGCCCTCAAAAACACCCCTTCAAACTGCAAGTTTTTGAGTAAACAGCATGTTCCCGGCGGCGCGGTGCGAACGGCACCGCCGGGAACACGCTGTTTACCCCCGTCCCTCTCCCACTTACCTCATTGCCGTCGTCGCCCTGCTGGCCTCCTAAGACCCTCCCTCGCTGTCCTCCGACCCCTGGAGGTCGGAGGGCAGCATGGGCAGGGCTTAGGAGGCCAGCAGGGCGATGAGGTAAGTGGGAGAGGGATGGGGAAGAGGCGGCTCCGTGCGGAGCCGCCTCTCTTGCGCCGGCCTCTGCGGGGGCTGCTCGCACGCTCGCGTGCGAACGGCCCTCACCCTCACACCAGCAGAATTCCTGCCGGTGTGAGGGTGCCCGGAGGCCCGTGCGGAAAGGGCCAGAGACTCTAAAGAGTTGCTGGCAATCTAAGTAAATAATACTGATCTTAATGGATCAGTTATTCTGTTTAAGTGCAGCTTCGTGGGGAACTGGTGCTCTTATGAGAGACCAACCACGGCAGCTGTTGAAGGCACTGGAGCTGCTGTTTCAACACTGTGCGGGCACACAACCATCGAGCAGACGAGCACTTGGCACGAGCCGGCAAAGGCCTTGCCCAAATTGGAATCTCCATTGCTGACCCTCAGTCTGCTAAATAAAATAATTTGCACCATGCTACGCTGCGGAGATCCCCCAGATGAAATTGGCACAGATCCCACTCTCCATTCCTGCAGATTTTCCTCCTAAAATCATTTGGAACAACATAACTTTTTTTTGTAGCTTCCTGTCCTCCTGTTTTTTTCCCCTCTTTCTTGCCTGCGTCCCTTGCTGCCAAATCCCAAAAGTATTGCTTCTGCTGGCCAAAACAATTATGATTGCATTTAACGATCTCATTAAAGGACCAGGGGGGGGGGGGGGATGACAATGGGAAATGAGTGTTCGGCTAGCCACGTAGAAAGGGTGTCTTCAGTAGGAGCTATTCATTCTCCTCTTAGTATTTTGAGAATAATAAGTGAGGTCTGGTGTACACGAGACAAGAGAGGAGGATGGAAATAAATGTGAGAGCCATCAAAGCAGGAGACACATTTCTTGGATGGAGCCTGGGGCTTGGCAGCATTTTGACAAGTGAATAATGGCCTTTTCCCTTACTAAGACTGGAGCGTTCGGAGCCTGAATTCCATTACAATGCTAATGGTAAAAAAACACCTCTCCAAACGAGCGTTGGGAAGAAGCTAATTGCAATAGATGTCTGATGAGCAGCGCCCCCAAACTGGAGCAGGTTGGAAGGAATTTTTCAGCAGTGGCGTCATTAGGTGAGGGTCTACCTGAAATGTTGTAAAAGGGTGAGAAAGAAAATGGACTTTCTGAACAGCACCGGTTGCAGTCCAGTGTGGCATAGTGGTTAAGAGCAGTGGACTCTAATGTGGAGAACTGGGTTTGATTCCCCACTCCTCCACATGAGTGGCTGACTCCAATCTGGTGTACCAGGTTTTCCCCCATTCTCCCTATGAAGCCTGCTGAGTGACCTTGGGCTAGTCTTGGTTCCCTCTGAACTCTCTCAATCCCATCTGGCTCACAAGGTGTCTGTTGTGGGGAGAGGAAGGGAAGGAGTTTTTAAGCCCCTTTGAGTCTCCTCACGGTTGAGACAAGTGGGGTATAAATCTGAACTCTTCTAATCCCGTCCTTTTTCTACGAAGCCCAACCTGGTGCTCTTTACTTTTGTTTTATGCTTCCAACTACCCTGCAAGGTTGATCAATAATGATCACTCCAGGTCATCCAGTGAGTTGGACAGATGGGCAGGGAACCAGGACTGCCCCTTTGAAAAGGGTCAGAATGAGAGATAATTTTCACCTCAAGATTCCCCACTGAACTTCATGGCAGAGTGAGGATTTATAGTCCCACACACTAACCACTATACCAGTTCCACCAAACTCCTTCACCCCCCCCCCCCTATCAATCTGCTAGTTTTTGTACATGTAAAAAATAGTCTACAATAATTGGTTTTCCAGCCTCCCATAACCTACTCCCTTGTGAACCTACCTGACAAAGAATCCAATTGGGGGGGAGGCAAATCCACCTCTAGAGCTGGTACAGTCCTGCGCCTATGTGGGTACCCGCCCCGCCCTCCTTCCAAAATTTTGTTTTAATTGTCATTTTTTTACGTTTTTGTGTGTATATTTTAACTTTGGTGTTGATTTTTTTTAACAACGTGCTTCTGTTCAATTTTAACACTCTAAAAATGTACCTTTATTATGTATGTTTTTAACCGGTTAGCCACCTTAGTGGCCTTGATGAGATCAAAATAAGCCAATAAAACTTAACCATGCAGGTGTATGCGCTGATTGTTTGAAGTAACATGGTCCATTATTTCCAGCTCATCATTCCTTGGGTTTTTATAGTGATGGAAAAATTGCAGCACAAGGGAAGTGATCAAACCGACCCTAATTTAGTTTATTTCTTGCAATGCTCAAAATGTCTATACCTGATCTAGCTAGAAGGCTTCCAATTTGATTGAAAGGAAAGCAGCAATCAAGAAAATTAAAAATAAAACATAAAATTGTTCACAAGTAAGTCCTGGAATACGATTACGTGGCAGCGTTTTTGATGCTAGCCAGTTCTCAGGGAGCAATTATTAACTGCTGTGTTCCTAAGAAACGTGATTAAGAGATCAGACTGACGCTTTGCGAAAAATGTTCCAGAGAACCCCAGAGGCTCCCTGTAAATGGATCTGATGGAAGGAAATTAGGCAAGCTGGAAAATGTACCAGAAAAAAACCTCGCACACAATGACCAATCTTCCCCTGAAACCAAGACAAACTGGTGAGGATTATTGGGCTCCAGAATACGTGCCCAGAGGGGTAAGCAGAAGACGTAGACCTAGGGCTCTTGTTATCAGCTCTTGAAGACAAATGTCCTAAGGGAATTCTACATTTTTAGAGAGCCAGCGTGATGTAGTGGTTAAGAGCAGGTGGATTCTAATCTGGAGAGCCGGGTTTGATTCCCCTCTTTGCCACTTGAACTGTGATGGCTTATCTGGTGGACCAGATTAGCTTGTGTGCTCCAACACACGCCAGCTGGGTGAACTTGGGCTAGTCACAGTTCTTCGGAGCTCTCAGGGTGTTTGTTGTGGGAATGGAGAAGGAGATTGTAAGCCCCTTTGAGTCTCCTACAGGAGAGAAAGGGGGGATATAAATCCACAAGTCTTCCTCTTCTTCATGGTTGTATTGATTTTGATGGTGGAGGGGTGGGGAGGTTGTCACATATATGTGGGTATGTGGTCACTTCCAACTCTATGATTCTATAAAATATGGGGTGAGTTCTTGGGTGGAGAGCTTTACACCACACTTAGCATCCCATTTCCCCCATAAAACGTATACGTGTCAACATTACCAGTGCACCAATAAACCAGCCCTATACATTGCGCATACATTATAAATAACATACCTTGTAAGCAAAATGCTATACCAGTTGTGCATAAGTACATGGAAACCACGCATGTACACGACAACAGAGGAAAAACCAACTGTGAACATCAGAGAACTGAAACCATCCATGAAATATAAATAAAGGTCAAAAGAAACCAAAACGCGGACTGTTTGCTCATTTTTATCAGGGGGACTCGATGCAAAAAGCGCCACCTGGAATCTGATTGTTTTAAAGCCACTGGCCTAGAGCTATGTTGGACCTTCACAGGCAGGGCAGACCTCTTGAACGGATTTCATGCTACAGTTTAGAAGTCACCGCACAGATTGAAATGGGAGGGGCGGGGGGAGAGCAGGTCTTTATCAGTCCCATCAGAAGCACACTGAGCAAAATCTACAGGTCATGCAGTGCTGGGGAAATCGATTGCAACATCAGAGGAGATGGGCACATGATCTGTCATCAGGAGCTTTGAGAGCGGTATCTGCCACCTGTACGCAGCCCCTGACGCAGTACTAGACGGCAGCTTTTTTTCAAACGTATTGTTTCCAATTTGAAAAAGGCTTCGGGCCATGTCACCTGAAATACCCCCGTCTATGCGGCACAGGGAAGACTGCAAGGGTTTCGTCTCTCCCCGAGGAGTGGATTACTTCCTGTTCACGTGTGTTTCATACCGATATCAGATAAAAAGCCTTCCCTCTCTCCCCACCGCGCCTCCTTTCCCCAAAGGGCCTTTGCTTTGCCAGTCTGAGTAATCAAGTTACCGAGTTCATTTGATTTCCTTTTCTCCCTCCAAGGCGATGTTTCTTCTTCTCACAAGAAACAGAAAAAAACAAACAGATATCCTCAGGTTTATCTTGTAGTGATGAATGTCTGCTTTTCAACAGTCGCAAAGAAGTTCTGATGTGACAGGCTGAGGCGGATCCCATTTGGGAGCGCTGTCAAACCTAACTTCTTTAAAGCCCCTTATGGGATAAAGGTTAGAAGCAGATCCCTGTGTATTGTAATATTTTTAAATATTGCTGTCCGCACTTCTAGTTCTCAACTTTTCCTCTTTTGGTTTTTAAATTTGTTCATCTCTGTGGAGGCAAATTGTATGACTTTTATACACCATTTAGACAGTATTTATATGTACCACACTGCCTCATCAAGGTTAATAATGTATATGAATAATGTCAAATTATTGATACACAAATATCACTGCGTATGCTTCACTTGAAAGATGTGTCATGAGGAAACCAGAAACAGATTGCAACGGAAGAATTGCAAATTCAGTTTGCACAAGGGAAAAGTGTAATCAAAATTGATATTCAGAACCTGAATGGTAGATATGAGAAATTCAATCTCTAATCTCTAGGCAGATTAAATTTAGCAAGAACGCATATTTCTTCACTATTAAGCCTTAGTTAGTTAGCAAAACATTTCTGGAATCCTTCACTGATATACCAACAGGCCTGTCCCAGGGTAACAGCAATGTTTGGTGCGACTGATCTCAATATACAAACTAAATCTCTTTCTGATCTCACTAGTTCAGGGCTTACTATGCAATTAAACAGTTGTTACACAGGTTGGGGTTGCAATTAGACTAAAGAGACTGTGTCTACAGACATCCACATGCAACTCACAGTGGGATGAATCCAGCTGACTTTTTCACTCAGGCCCCTTCTGCACATGCAGAATAACGCTCTTTCAATCCACTTCCACAATTGTTTGCAAGTGGGTGTTGCTGTTCTGCACAGTAACATCCAGCTGCAAAGTGCATTGAAAGTGGACTGAAAGTGCATTCTTCTGCATGTGCAGAAGGGGCCTCAGTCTTCCTTGACTCTCTTTCTTACTGCAGTCTTGGTCCCACATTGTCCATGATCCCTAACATAGCTTTCTGGGTGCTCAAAAAGGTCCTTCTCCACACTTTTTCACCAGGGGAAAAGCTGTTTGGATCCAACTCATTGTATCCAAATCAACAGTCCTTTCCGGGGTCCAAATCAAAATCCCCTTCTAGGGAGCAGCAGTGGTGTTGTGATAGGTGTTCTCTAACCTGGAGAACCAGGTTTGATTCCCTGCTCTGTCACTTGAGCTGTGGAGGCTTATCTGGGGAACTAGATTGGCCTGTGCACTCCAACACATGCCACCTGGGTGACTTTGGGCTAGTCACAGCCCTTCAGAGCTCTCTCAGCCCCACCCACTTCACAGGGTGTTTGTAGGGGGGGAGGGAAAGGAGATTGTAAGCCCCTTTGAGTCTCCTTACAAGATAGAAAGGGGGATTATAAACCCAAATCACCACCTTCACCTCCTCCTCCTCCTCTTCGTCATCATCATCATCATGTAATCTTCTGAGATAGTTTAACCACATCAATCATTGATATGTTATACTTGGGCTGCACATCAAGCTCATCAACTTCACTATCCCAGGAACTGTCCATGGTGCTGATGGCACTCAAATGTCTTATGCCAAGAACTGCATCTCCATAGCCAAGTGCTCTTTCACTTAATCCATTTAATCGGAGCACCACTTTGTCCTTAAGCATTTATGCTCATTAAAAAATATCCATTCTCAAAGGATCTCCAAAGTGGCTAATGTGTTGTTGTGTTTTGCCACTCACCCATGCAATAACAATAAATCCAATTTAGCAAGTTGCAGGAGTATGAAGCAGATCAGAAGCAACATTTAAAAACCGACACTCATGAAAAACTTGGGAGGACAATATTTTCTTATCTTGGCACATAAATGTCTCATGGGCCCAATCTGGGTGCAAAGATGGAAGAGGAATTTTTAAACGAAACAAAAATAAACAAAGCCAACAATGGGAAGGGGCTTAACTCACTGGGGTTGCTGGGCAACAGCCTCAGGTGAAAGTGTACCAGAACCAAACTTCTCATGTGGTGCCAAAACAGTCCATCAAACACATGAGAGTTTTGAACTTGTGTGTGTGTGTGTGTGTGTGTGTGTGTGTGTGTGTGTGTGTGTGTG
>NW_025950006.1:0-10546 GCF_021028975.2 Sphaerodactylus townsendi
AGATGGAGACATTCTCTCTGCTTTCAGAGAGAATGGCCTTTACCATACGCCATTCCTTCTTCAGTGGGTCACACCTGGGTTTGCTGCCAATGACACAACCCGTTGCGCTCCACACTTCTCCAAGTTCAAATCTTCTGTCTGGACCAAAATTTGGAACGGCAAAAGCAGGAGAGGCCGGATGTGATTAATCTCACTTGACTTAGCGGAAGGTCTGTGGAGAAATTACTTTGCCCACTGCCTATAGATTTTGAGACCCAGCCAGATTTAGGAGTCAGAAAATAATGTTGCATCTTATTCCCAAATAGTCCTCATCAGCTAGCAATTAAAATTCAGGCAGGCAGAGTCCAACTCTCCTCACAGACCGGAGTCCCTGGCCCACAAGGGTATTGATTTGCAAAGATCAATTGTGCATATAAATGGAAGCTTTTAAAAAAAACCCGGAGACAATCATTAAAATATGAGATTCCGTTGTAAGGGCAAAATAGTTGCACTGTATAACAGAGTTAGGACAGATTTATTTATTTATTTTATTAAACTTATATCCCGCCCTATCCCCCATAGGACTGAGGGTGGGTTACAACATAAAATGAACAATCGATAAAATCACTCAAAATAACAATACAAATGTAAATTTACAAATATTAAAACAATAAACGCCAACACCCAATAAATAAATTCAGATGGCTGTTATGCCAATATTGCAATACCAGAACCAACCATCAATGAGTGGGGATCATTGATGGTTGGTTCTGGTATTGCAATATTGGCATAGTAGTAGGAGAAGGAGAAGGAGAAGGAGAAGGAGACTCATTGATGGTTGGTTCTGGTATTGCAATATTGGCATAGTAGTAGGAGAAGGAGAAGGAGGAGGAGGAGGAGACTCATTGATGGTTGGTTCTGGTATTGCAATATTGGCATAGTAGTAGGAGAAGGAGAAGGAGGAGGAGAAGGAGACTCATTGATGGTTGGTTCTGGTATTGCAATATTGGCATAGTAGTAGGAGAAGGAGAAGGAGGAGGAGGAGGAGGAGGAGGAGGAGGAGGAGGAGGAGGAGGAGGAGGAGGAGGAGGAGGAGGAGAAGGAGAAGAAGAAGAAGAAGAAGAAGAAGAAGAAGAAGAAGAAGAAGAAGAAGAGGAGGAGGAGGAGGAGGAGGAGGAGGAGGAGGAAGAGGAAGAGGAGGAGGAGGAGGAGAAGGAGGAGGAGGAGGAGGAGAAGGAGGAGGAGAAGGAGGAGGAGGAGGAGGAGGAGGAGAAGGAGAAGAAGAAGAAGAAGAAGAAGAAGAAGAGGAGGAGGAGGAGGAGGAGGAAGAGGAGGAGGAAGAGGAAGAGGAAGAGGCAGCAGCAGCTTTTTTTGTACCTCAAAACCCCTACACCATGCTGTGTAGGCAGTCCTTCTGGTATACTAGACTCCATCTAGACCCCATCTACACTTTATAAAGTCTTTGTGTTTTCTGACGAGGATTCAGTATCCCACACTGTTTACTGAGCTACCTATATCCGTGTTTCCCCGAAAATAAGATAGGGTCTTATATTAATTTTTGCTCCAAAAGATGCATTAGGGCTTATTTTCAGGGGATGTCTTATTTTTTTTTTCTATGATTTTGTGCCCCCCACATGAACAGATCAGCTGTGCTGGTTAACCTGTAACTAGGGCTTATGTATTTTCGAAGGCTTTCACGGTTGGAATCACTTGGGTGCTGTGTGGTTTCCGGGCTGTATGGCCGTGTTCTAGCAGCATTCTCTCCTGACGTTTCGCCTGCATCTGTGGCTGGCATCTTCAGAGGATCCTCTGGAAATTCCAGCCACAGATGCAGGCAAAACATCAGGAGAGAATGCTGCTAGAACATGGCCATACAGCCCAGAAACCACACAGCACCCAAATTCAAAACAGCTTTCAAACTCCTTCCCTTCCTCTCCCTACAACAGACACCTTGTGAAGCAGGTGTGGCTGAAAGAGTTCTGAGAGAACTGAGGCCCAAGGTTACCCAGCAGGCTTCATGTGGAGGACTGGGGAATCCAACTCAGTTCTTCAGATTAGAATCCCCCTGGTCTTAACCACAACACCACGCCGGCTCTCATGCCGGCAGAGCATTGTAGGCGCAGTTCAGCCTTTAATAAGACAGCCAGTTTTCTTAGGAAATTCCTGAAGATTGTTGGACCCTAGGGAGGACGGGGTTTAGGGAAAGGCCAGATGGCAGCGGGGTTTATAATGCCATAAAGTCCAGCCTCCAAAGCAGTCGCTTTCTCCAGGGGGACTGATCTCTATCATTTGGAGGTCAGTCTTAAATCCAGGAAATCTCTAGCCCCGGCACAGACATGGGCAGCCCTAGTCTTTAAGGGAAACGCTCTGCTCAGCTACGACCAAGACACTGAGAATGCAGCCTTCTTCGAATCCAGCGTGCATTTCATTTGAAACGCTTCAATTAAATAAAGGTGAAGGCTGAAGAAGCCAAGCGGGATCATTACACCCCATACCCAGACTCATCTGGACCTATAGTCTTCTCGGCCCTATTAAATCACGTCGCCAACGTTTATGCCACGCAGCACCTCCGGATATTAACAGTCGCAGTAACTGTTTTCATGGCCCCGAGAGGTTTGCATGCCCTGACTAGAACTAATGATAAGTAATGAGGGACTACTAGTTTGGGTAATTACTTCCCCAGCCAAAAGGGCTCAATTAACCCGAGTGGCAAACCCAGGCCCAGGTGGCCTATCCAGGGGTCGGCTTCTAAGGCGATTTAATAGGGTCCCCGGGGGAAAACCATCTGTGTAAGCGACTCCAAGCTCTGCAGCAGATAACAGATCTTGGTGTCAAATTCAGCGCAGGCAGAACAGCCGCCTGTCCTACCATGAAAAAAATATATATCTTGGAAACTTAAACGGAGAACAACAGGTAGAAAAGACATGAGAAATCCAATGCGGGGCCAAAGTCTACATCTCACTGGCCACGGAAACTTGCCCCTGGGCTCCAAAGCCAGGAATTCTGTTAAGAAGAAGAAGAAAAAGAAGAGTTTGGATTTATATCCCCCCTTTCTCTCCTGCAGGAGACTCAAAGGGGCTTACAATCTCCTTGCCCTTCCCCCCCTCACAACAAACACCCTGTGAGGTAGGTGGGGCTGAGAGAGCTCTGAGAAGCAGTGACTAGCCCAAGGTCACCCAGCTGGCGTGTGTGGGAGTGTACAGGCTAATCTGAATTCCCCAGATAAGCCTCCACAGCTCAGGCAGCAGAGCTGGGAATCAAACCCGGTTCCTCCAGATTAGATACACGAGCTCTTAACCTCCTACGCCACTGCTGCTCCTTATGTTGGGCTTTCTGGGCAGCTGTCTCCCTGCACCACCTGTAAGCCCTGTGGATTGGGCTGTGGATTCGTACATTAAGCCAAGATCACAAGCTGCAGTTAATAAATATAATCTCTGTACCCTTGATTTTTCATCGTATGAGCACATATCCTACTCTGAGTCAGAAAAAGGTTGGGATACTAAGTCAAATAAAATAAAAAACAGAGTAATTCTTACGTTGCATTTATTGCAGGCACAGCTGAAGCCACACATTTAACCAGGTTCTGGTCCTTGGTTTTGTTGGTAAAGTGAATGCGTGTTGATTCTTCCTCACGAACGGACGTGCTCACGTACAGGCAGGATGTACATGGGGCTTTGCCCACTGACAGAGTTGAACTGGTTTCTACCTAGGTTCGCCTCAGTGAATCCCCACTGCCACCGAGCTCAACATTGTTTTGTCTCGGTTCCCCCCCCCACTCAGAACTGCGACATCCTTGTCGCAGTTATGAACTACACTTTTCTGCCAGAACAAGGTCGATACCGCTTTGAAATGGGGAAGTATCGAAACGACACCTCATCCGTTCAACCAATCACGAGCCGCTTTTGTGGTATGCGCAGAACGGGAGAGTCGTGGTGGGCAGAAAGCGCATGTGACTGTAAACTAAAAACTGTAAAAAAAAAGAACGCTCCCGTTTCCCGCCATAACACAAGCGCCAATCATGATCGAGGAGTGAAACAGGCACCAAGATGATCCCGCCCACTTAGCTCGATTCCAGGGGGCCAACTCAGTTGCTGTGGGGACAGCCTGGAATCGCCCTCCACTGAAGGGAACCAAGTCGACCATAGCTCCCTTCTGTAGTGGGGAAAGCCCCCATGTGTGTTCACTGTAATATTTAGGGTTGCCAGGTTGGGAAACTCCTGGGGATTTGGGTGAGCAGCCTGAAGAGGACAGGAACCTCAGAGGGGTACAAGGCCATAGAGTCCAATCTCCAAGGCATCCATTTTCTCAAAGGGGATTTATGATGATTGAGGCTGAGATCCAGCTGGGGAGAGCCACGCTATCTCGCCCCAATCCCGAGTCCTTTTCCCTCCAGTGACTCCAGGCCAGCTGAGTTCTCAAGGACTTCTTGAAAAATAGAAATAAAAGAAATAAAACACAAATGCAGTTACAGAGATTGCTCAGCTAAATACATTCTGAAGTTCTGTTGGGACCTCTTGCCTAAGAGGTGCTCCTCTTAGCTTAGCGCATGATAGCGTGGCCTAGGTCTTTGTCCTTTACTGTCCAAGAAAACTTCCCTCCTTGCCATGCGGTTACCCAAAGCCTTTGAAGTGCCTTATTTGGGCATCTTCCTGTCCTGGGTACATTTCCATGGCCTTTTGGTTTCCCCATCCGGCGATCAAAGACCATTTTAACATGTAGGTGTGATGCTGCTAGATTTACAGTACAATTCCATCACAGAATTGATCCCTGTAGTCTAGAGTGGAGCATGTGAAGATGTCCCCCCGTAAAGAAAGACACGGTCCCTTCTGATGAAGGTTGCTACCTTTCTAATTCTGCTCCTACATTTTTAACTGGGCCTGGCTTGCAGAAATTAAGTGTTTCCCACCATTTAACAGTCCTGGCACGTAAAAATGATGTTGGCATTCACATTAGTGGGAAAACCAAGGGAAGTCCAAGTTTAGATCTAAGGATGATGGGGAACTAGGTTTTCCGGAGAACGATGATTTGGGCCTGATTTACATATGTTAACACAAGGAGGGGGTAAAAAGAACTCCCTGCTTCAGAATGTAGAAGTGTAGTAGTAGTTGTGATCTTATTAATTTTTTCTTACTGCCAAGAATTCAAGCACTTTTCAACTGACATTGAACTGCTTTTTTTTTCTTAGGGCTATTTTTATCTTTGACAGTTAACTGAAACAGTTACGGAAGTTAGATTCGTTGCTTTTTAATAGAGGTTAAGAGATGGGATTGGCCTTCTTATCTTGCTATATCGGATGTAATTAATACACACATGCTGATTGGCTTATTTGCACTGCTGTATATTTAGCTATGAACCAATCAATTAGCTGAATGTGACCATATGATTATGTTAGAACACATTTAGAGAAAGATAAAGCTAATCTTTGTCTATAAATCTGCATTTCTGTGTCAAGCAAATCAGATTTCTCTGGATAGAAATCATCAGAGAAGACACAAACCTTTCCGCACAAACCTTTTAAAATATTTTGAGACAGGAAATAAAACGTTTCCTCCATGGAGTACCACGTTGCTTTTCGGCGTATCTTTCAAAACCATTTAATTTACAGCCTCAAAACGTTTTTAATGAATCCCCTTTTTGCAATGATTCTTTAGCCTGAAACATTTTCAAAACGTTTTCACTGGCTGTGCAATCTACTATGTTTTCCATGCCTCTGTGCCATCCCTGAACTTCCTCCTTGGCGCCATTTTATGACATCACTGAGCTCACACCATTCCCCCTCGCCTATTTATTTTCATCATTTCTGCATGGGTTTTTATTGGGAGAGGGGTAAAATAATCGCAGCATCAATTATAGAATCACTATATACCGTGTTTCCCCGAAAATAAGACAGTGTCTTATATTAATTTTTGCTCCCAGAGATGCGCTATGTCTTATTTTCAGGGGATGTCTTATATTTCTGTGTTCTGTTCGTCGGGCATGCTTCCAAACAAAAACTTTGCTACGTCTTACTTTTGGGGGATGCCTTATATTTCGCACTTCAGCAAAACCTCTACTATGTCTTATTTTCAGGGGATGTCTTATATTCGGGGAAACAGGGTAGAATTGCAGCAAGAAGGATTGCAGCATCAAGTCAGCAAATAACTCAAAAGGGGGGGGGGGAACCCTTCATGGAAGCCATGAATTGTTTCAAGGGAATGAGTGCGGACAAACATCATAGTAAAGGGACTGAAAATGTTTTACAAACATTTTAGGGGATTTGTGAGGAAGAAGCCTAGGTGAGATAACGTGGACTTTTGGATAACCCCTAAAAGCAGCGAGACAAAAGCTGAAACCAGATTCACTTTTAAAACTATTACTTGGCATAATATGATTAAACGATGCTAGGAACTTTGATAACGTTAGCATTTATCTTCGTAGTAATTGTCGGATTAACTTCTTCGTGTCTGCAGCTCGATAAAAAAAGAACATTTTCTTATTTCCATAAAAAGATAGCAGTCTCTGCAGGAATGTTCCATCGGGTTTAGAGGTTAATAGTTCAAAGAACCAAACTCAACCCACATACTTTTTTGCATTATCAGAATTAAAGGTTCTTAATCTTCCTTTAATAGATAAATCCTGGAGAACTCTGCAGCTTGAAGAGGTTTGCACAGGCAAAGCTGTTAAAATGGTTCAGGGCAGATCCTGTGCTAGGATGCAGGAGGGAATCTCTTATTATTTTTATTGCAAGAGCCTGTGAACAAAACATTGGCATTTTGGGGAGAAAGCACCATTGTGTACTTATTGGGAATTATTAAGGGGAAAGGGCTTTTTCAACAGCAACAAAATACAAACTCTTGCCCACAGTCTGAAGCAATACAGTCAACTCTCTCTCCTGAGAAGGTTACCACTTCATTATTGCCTCATTCTGCTGCATCTAGACCAGGCAATGCGGAATTTGCATGAAGGAGGTAATGCTAAGTATGATAGAAAATTCCTTCTGTGTTTATGCTTCTTTCTCCATTCGTTCAGCTTAGTAATCACCTCCCTTTATCTCAATCCTACCTGCTTCCCCCATACCGCTCTACAGATGGTCTGCCTCGTACATTTATCATATTTTCATCCAACTGTCCCTCTCAAGAATTCAGGGTAGCCAACTTGTTTTTTTCCCCTCTCCCTTTTAATCTTTGTTTATTATGACCAGGTCCATGAGATTGGTTTGATTAAAGGGAATAACTGACCTAAGGCACGACGATCGCTGGGGGAGTACAGTGAAGCAACCGGGCGCAAAAGGTTTGGCAGTCAAACCAGTCATATAAAACTGAGCTCCCTGTTCTCCACCAGCAAAGAAGAAGAAGAAGAAGAGGAGGAGGAGGAGGAGGAGGAGGAGAGAAGAAGAAGAGGAGGAGGAGGAGGAGGAGAGAAGAAGAAGAAGAAGAAGAAGAAGAAGAAGAGGAGGAGGAGGAGGAGGAGGAGGAGGAGGAGGAGGACGCCGCCGCCGACGACGACGACGACGACGACGACGACGACGACGACGACGAGAGGAGGAGGAGGAGGAGGAGGAGAGAAGAAGAAGAAGAGGAGGAGGAGGGAAGAAGAAGAGGAGGAGGAGGAGAGGAGGAGGAGGAGGAGGAGGAGGAGAGGAGAAGAGGAGGAGGAGGAGAGAAGAAGAAGAGGAGGAGGAGGAGGAGAGAAGAAGAGGAGGAGGAGGAGGAGGAAGAAGAAGAGGAAGAGGAGGAGGAGGATGGGGGAAGAAGAGGAGGAAGAAGAGGAGGAGGAGGAGGAGGAGTTTGTACATCCTGCTTTCCACAAATGGCTTACAAACCCCCTCTTTTCCTCTCTCTACAACAGACACCTTGTGAGATAGGTGGGGCTGAGACAGTTCTGTGAACTACAAGGTCACCTAGCAGGTTTCATGTGTAGGAACAGGGAAACAAATTAAGGGCTGTTCGACAATGGAATGCACTCCCTTGGAATGTGGTGGAGTCTCCTTCTTTGGAGGTTTTTAAAGAGAGGCTGATGGCCATCTGTCAGGAGTGCTTTGATTGTGTGTTTCTGCATTTTATTTTATTTATTTATTTATTTATTCATTCCACTTTTATACCGCCCTCCCCCAAAGGGCTCAGGGCGGTTAACAACATAATACATACAAGTGGATAATAAGATAAAATACTAAAATTTATACAAGTTAAAATGCAGCGCTCCAAACTTATAAATATTTAAAACAGATGGCGTCTAACCTTTCACTCCTCTGACTCTGAGGGGGGAACAGTGGATCTCAGTTGTTAATGGGCACCTATCAGCAGCCGGCCTCCCCAAAGGCCCGGCGGAATAACTCGGTCTTACAGGCCCTGCGGAATTCACTAAGGTCCCGCAGGGCCCGGACAGCTGGTGGAAGAGCATTCCACCAGGTAGGGGCCAGGGCCGTAAAAGCCCTGGCCCTGGTGGAGGCCAGCCGCATCATAGTGGGGGCGGGGGCATTGCAGGGGGTTGGACTGGATGGCCCTTGAGGTCTCTTCCAACTCTATGATTCTATGATTCTAAATGCAGTTCATCAGATAAGAGTCCACCTCTCATGTGAAGGAGTGGGGAATCGAACCCGGTTCTCCAGATTAACCGCTATACCACACTGGCTGAACTGGTGCATGTTCAAGCCTCCCTGATCTTGTGCTTCCAGAAGTGGGCCTGGACCCTTTGCTATGTTTTGAGAACCACATTTGGAGTTGCCAGCTCCAATTTGGGAGGTGGGAGGTAGTGAGCAGTCTTCTGGCAGTCTCTAAGCAGCAGTTGGAAAAATACTAGCCAGGGATGCTCTAAGGTTGATCCTGCAAGGAGCAGGGAGTTTGACTAGTTGGTTTGTACGACCCCTTCCAACTTATGGCTAAATTCCAGGCAATTTGGGGAATGGACACTGGGAAGGATTGGTTTTGGGGAGGGGGAGGGATTTAAGTACAGACCACTCTCCAAGGCATCCATTTTCTCCGCGGGAATTGATCTTTGTTATCAGGAGGTGAGCTGTAATTCAAGATCTCTTGTTTCCACTTGGAGGTGGGAAACCCAGAGGTGGGAATCCAGCAGGTTCTCACAGGTTCCCGAGGATAGGTTACTAATTATTTGTGTGTGCCGAGAGGGGGTGACTAATTGGTGATTTTGCCACGTGATTTTTGCCTTAGTGACACCCCTCCTCTCAGCAGTAGCGCGCAGAACTGGAAGCAGTCTAGCAGGAGGTGCACCGGCGTGCGTGGCAGCCTGCGCCTGCGTGCATTCGTTTCCTGCCCAAAGACTGACGTAGCGGCTGCATCCTTGCCACAGCCCCGCCCAGGAATGCCCCGCCCAGGAATGCCTGGCCACGCCCCTGTCGTACCCAGCCCAGCCCCATTGGCGCTACGCCACAGTTTGAATCCCACCACCATGGGAACCTGTTACTAAAATTTTTGGATCCCACCCACCACTGGGGAAACCTACACATCTAACTTTTAAATGGTGCCCTTTCTCTTCCCCTTCTCTGTATGCCTTTTCTTCCAGAGTAAAAACGCTGCCACCTGAATTAACTGGAGCTCATCCTTTTTAGCCAGGTTCATGTCCTTTTACAGAGTCCTCTCCTGTTTAGCAGATAAATATTTCAGCAGGTGGGCAGGGGCTTTGAATTATACCTCAGCAGCTAAATTACTTCTGGATGCAGACTAATTTCCTCTAAAGGGCCGTTCCCACAACTTGTAGGTTATCTCTGCTGCTGTTGCATGGGAAAAGGTATGCCAGGGAGGAAAATGAACAGAAAAGTGCAAAGCACAAAGCCAGTAATTTTGCCGCCAAGGACCTGATGCCTCCAATTATATCATCAGCCGAGCAATCTATAGTTAAGCGTTTAAATTCTTAACCTCCCTCCAAGAGGAACAGCTTTTGTGCATTGTTCGAGGCATCAGAGAACATGCAGTACAAGTCAAAACGTTACAGCGAGGGCACGTGCAATCAAAGTCGATTTCTCCTCCAAAGCAATGATTAACAGCAATCCCAGAACACCTTTCAGTGCATTAAAAAAGGCATCCATTAAGGCATCAAAGGATAAAAGTGGAATCAAACATGACAGCCACAGAGGGAACAGCCCTGCGCTTTTCTCGCCCTTCCATGAAATGGCAGGAAAATATTGTGCGCATTTGTTTATTTAATTTTTTTAAGTTACTCTGTCCAGAGATGCTAAATATACCATTTTTTTCCCCTAGAGAAGTGGAATGCATGTGATAAATAAATAAATAAACAAGAGCGAATGAGTGCGTGATTGAAATACGACTTTTGTCGTCTGGAGATCAGTGGTAATTCCAAGAGATTTCAAGCCCCGCTCTCCATTGTCTCAGAAAAAGATGTTAGTAGGGTTGTATATTTCTCCACCACAGAACTTAACATGCCAGACATGGAGAAGCAGTGGCGTAGGAGGTTAAGAGCTTGTGTATCTAATCTGGAGGAACCGGGTTTGATTCCCAGCTCTGCCGCCTGAGCTGTGGAGGCTTATCTGGGGAATTCAGATTAGCCTGTACGCTCCCACACATGCCAGCTGGGTGACCTTGGGCTAGTCACAGCTTTTCGGAGCTCTCTC
>NW_025950007.1:0-10538 GCF_021028975.2 Sphaerodactylus townsendi
CTAACGTTTTGCCTGCATCTGTGGCTGGCATCTTCAGAGGTGTATCACAGAGTGTAACAGACTTCCCTCTGTGATACACCTCTGAAGATGCCAGCCACAGATGAAGGCAAAACATTAGGAACAAGATCCACCAGACCACGGCCACACAGCCCAGAAAACCCACCACAACAAGTTTATATCTGTTTATCTAAGGCAGTGGTTCTCAACCTGGGGGTCAGGACCCCTTTGGGAGTCGGACAACCCTTTCACAGGGGTCATCTAAGACTCTCTGCATCAGTGTTCTCCATCTGTAAAATGGATAAATGTTAGGGTTGGGGGTCACCACAACATGAGGAACTGTATTAAAGGGTCGTGGCATTAGTAAGGTTGAGAACCACTGATCTAAGGAGTGACAGCCTAGTGAACCTGTCAATAGTTACAAACACCTGTCCCTACAACAAAACAACTAAATTTTTGTGAAAAACTATTGTATATAATTATGTTTCCTTCATTCCTGTTGCCTTTTTACCTGCCAAGTTTAAAACTGAAACCTTTCTAAAATCTGACTTGCCCATTTTCTCATAGCAGCAGAGGCAGAGCTACCAGGGAACGGGGGGGGGGGTATGTGCGCCTACAGGGGGCGCCAAAAATCAAAAATATATTTTAAAACTTTTTGTGTGTTTTTACTTTGTCGGCCAGCAGGGGATGCAGTTTTTGGACTAGTGGCACCAAAATTTCAGGCTACCCTCAGACGACACTCCTGATGACACCAGCCAGGTTTGGTTAAGTTTGGCTCTGGGGGTTCAAAGTTATAGACCCCCAAAGGGGGTACCCCCATTCCCCATTGTTTTCAATGAGAGCTAATAGTAGATGGGGCTACCCTTTTCAGGATCTGTAACTTTGGACCCCCTGAACCAAACATCACTAAACCTAGATGCTATCATCAGGAGAGCCTCTTGCTGATACCAGCCAGATTTTGTGAAGTTTGGTTCAGAGCATCCAAAGTTATGGACCCCCAAAAGAGGTGCCCCTTCCCCCATTGTTTACAATGTGAGCTAATACCGTTTCCCCGAAAATAAGACATCCCCTGAAAATAAGACATAGTAGAGGTTTTGCTGAAGTGCTAAATATAAAGCATCCCCCGAAAGTAAGTCGTAGCAAAGTTTTGGTTTGGACGCATGGCCGTCGAACAGAACACTAGAGCATGCAGCTGTGGAGTGGAAAAATAAGACATCCCCTGAAAATAAGACATAGCAGATCTTTGGGAGCAAAAATTAATATAAGACACTGTCTTATTTTTGGGGAAACATGGTAGAAGATGGGGGTCCCTTTTTGAGGGTCTATAACTTTGGACCCCCTGAACCAAACATCACCAAACCTGGCTGGTATCATCAGGAGAGTCTCTTGAAAGTAGCTTGAAATTTTGGTACTGCTAACTTAAACCTGACAGGCACCCTCCAATTTCCCCCAGATTCTCCCTTTAAATCACCCCACCCCCCTGCATGGATTTAAAGGGAGAATCTGGGCTCCCTAGATTAAAAAAAACATTGAAAGTATTGTCGAAGGCTTTCACAGATGGATTCAACTGGTTGTCGTAGGTTTTCCGGGCTGTGTGGCGGTGGTCTGGTAGATCTTGTCCCTAATGTTTCACCTGCATCTGTGGCTGGCATCTTCAGAGGTATATCACAGAGAGAAGTCTGTTATAAGAGAAGTCTGGACACAGTGTATAACAGACTTCCCCCTGAAGATGCCAGCCACAGATGCAGGTGAAACTTTAGGGACAAGATCTACCAGACCACGGTCATGCAGCCCAGAAAACCCACAACAACCAACATTGAAAGTGATGCTGTTTGGGTGGTGGGTGGGGAATCTACGCTGAAACAGCATCATTTTCAATGTGGTTTAAACTAGGGAGCCCAGAGTCTCCCTTTAAGGTGGATTTGAAAGGAGAATCTGGGCTCTCTAGTCTAAACAACGTTAAAAGTGATGCTGATTTTGGGTGGACCCCCCCCCCCAAAAAAAACCCAGCATCATTTTCAATGTTGTTTAAACTAGGGAGTCCTGGGTGCGTTCAGATTTGTTAGTTGGGGCATGTTCTATAATGTGATGATGAATTTGAGATGACATGGTGCAAAAAAATTGTTCCTTGGTCGTATTGGGGGAGGGTGGCGTTGGGTCATGGGGAGGCCGCCCATACCGGGGGCAGGGGGGCTCCGCAAAACTCAGATTTTGCACCAGGCTCCATTTCCCATAGTTACGCCTCTGCATAGCAGTGAAATAAAAGAGTTTATATGTTGTGAATTAATAATGGAGGCATGCAACTCCCCCCCCCACCCCCACCCCCGCAAAAATATTTTTTTTAAATTCTGGAATATTTGACTGATTTTTTCGGTATTCCCCCTCCCTAAAAAGCCAAATCCTTATATCAGTATGACACACACACCCATTTTTCTATGAGAATTTTGAAAATTTTCAGTTCTATTATACTCTATGGGAAATCTTTGTGATGCTCTGGGGTAGCTTTTTTTTTTTTTAAGACAGAGGCATCAAATTTGCAGTGTAGGTACTGCTGACTTTCCTTAAAAGATCCCCGAATTTGGTAAATATTGAGCTGGAAGGGTCCAAATTTTATTGCACCCCAAATGGGAAAAAAGTGGGGGAACAATCAAATTGGACCCTCTGACCCAATTTCTTTTTACCAAACTCAGGGGTGATAGTAAGAAGAGCCACCAAATTCTATGAATCCCCCAACCCAGAGTTAATAATCCTAGTTGTTTCTCAAAGGGATAAGTTAATTTCCCACCACATCCCTCCCTCCAAACATGATGATTTCTCTAGAAATTCTCCAGCATTCATCTCTAGTAATTCTAGTAACGCGTCCCGATTTAGGTAAGGCAAGCTGTATTGTTGCTTTGTGCTTCACTAGAGCTCATCTCTGATCACACTGTTAAAGACAAAGCTACTGATTATACAACATGATAAAGGGGGAAAGCATATGTAGCTGCTCATAACAGTTGTTTTGCTTCATATACATGTCATTACTTTCTCAACAAGAGAAACCTAGTTTTCTAAACAAAGACTATAATTAAGCTTTGAGATGAAATCATATAAATCTGTAATTGTAATAAAAATGATAAAACTATTGTTTTAGTCCATTCTCATTACCTATTTGTCATGTGCAATTTGATGTTCCTTCTCTCCTCCTGCCCCTGCTTCTTGTATTTCTTTCCCTCTCTGCAGCTAGAACGTAGCTGGAGGCTTAGAGTATTAATCAGTTTGCTTTAAAATGAAATTTTGCTGGAGGGGCTGCTCAACAGGGCATTTCGCTTCATGCAAAGGGGCACTTTTAGACTTCACCATTAAACACAATTGCACATAATACAACAATATTACAATTCATGTATTTTAATACTAAACATTTACAATTTAAAGAAATTTAGTCATCCTCTAAAAATGTCAGGATTTCCCAAAGAAAACTTGATACCAGATGGTTCGTTTGCACTTTGTTTTTGGTCTATCTTTCAGCTACTGAGATTTTAATATTCTAAACTGCTAATGGGCACCAGCCCCCCAAATTCTGCTCTGCCTTCAGCGTTCAACACACACCTTAAGGATAACCCCCTTCAAAAAGCTCATGTGTCCAAAGCCTACCATGGCAACTGTTGATGAGTGGTGGGGGTGGGGAGACAAAAAAAGTGGAAGATACTGCAGGTGGAAGAGGGCTACAATTCCTCTCTGAGGCCTCAGATCTCCCTCTCCCTTCCCCCCTACCTCCTAGCAGCAGCCTAATCAGGGGGACAGGCAAACAGAACAAGCCATCTCTGCTGGGTAATTCAGTCTCCTTCACCTCTTAGCAGCAGCCTATTTGGGGGAATGGGGCACCTGAGCTGCAGAACAAGCCATCTCTTCCAGCAATTGAGCTTCCCTTTCTTTTGCCACCACCCCCTTCTCTGCTGCCTCTTGTGGTACCTGCCTCCTTACCCCTACCCCCACATCTGACCCTGTTGGGCTGTCAGATAAGCAAGAAGACGTATGACAAGGTCTGGGTGTCAAGAGTATCATGTGCAGTTTAAATGGAATAAATAAACCAACTTTTTCTGCACATTCTGAAACTTATTCTACCTCAGGTCTCCTTGTCAAGATGATTACAATGGAAGCTGTGCTTTTTGAGAAATGAAATGTCTGATAAGAGAACTCTCAACTTCATAGTTCACCAACTGAAATGCTGAGAAAGCTCTGTCTGCACAAAAGAACATGGCCTTGGCTCTCCTTATATCTTGCCCCTAGTCTGACTTGTTATTCACTGTCACTTCATATGTTGCTTTTTGTGACATAGAGGTTAATCTGCCACTTTTTTGTGGGGGGAGGGAGGACTAGGAAGCTGGGAGATCTTTGTGTTATTCCAATCATTGGCACATATTTTTTCTGACATGAAATTAATCTGCGGATTAGAAAAAGAAACATGCACTTGATTTAGGAAGCCCTTTGGTGTAATGGTTAAGATTTTAAACTAGGTTTATGAGGATTTAATACCCCACACATTCTGAAACTCATTGAATAATCTTGTCATTTTAGCTTATTTCACAGGATTGTTGAAAAGTTAAAATGGAAAAAGGAAGAACCATGCTACCCTAGAATTGCCAACCACCAGGTGGGACCTGGAGATCTTCTGGAATTTCAACAGACTAAAGAGATCATTACCCTGGAAAAAAATGGCAGTTTTGGAGTTTGGAGTCTATAGTATTAGGCCTCAATATGGTTCCTCTTCTCCCAAAACTCTGCTCTCCTCAGGTAAAGTAAAGTTTCCCCTTCAGTCGTATCCGACCCTGGGATATCACTGCAAGCCGTGATTTTATAGGCAAGCCTTTTGTGGGGTAGTTTGCCATTGCTTTCCCCGGCTATTCTTTACCCCCTAGCTATGAGCTAGGTACTCATTTACCTACCAAGAAATGTTGTTACCAAACAGTTACCAAAACTCTGCTCTCCTCGGGATCTACCCACAAAATCTCCAGGAATTTCCAAACCCATGGAAATCTAAACATTATAAAGTCCTCGTGTTCTTCAGGAAATAACTCAGCAGCTTCACATGAGACAGGCAATGGGAGTTTTCTGCCTCGCACACATACACTGGTTATTTTCTGTCTAGGACCAAAGCTTTGTTCATAAGCAGAATAGAACCTTGTGTTGGTCCCCAATGTGTAGGTAATGTGTAATGTGTAGATAAGCCCTGACTTCCTTCAAGAAATAGCAGCATTAAAGTATAATAAGCATGCCATGAAGACTACTTTTTTAAAATAAAAAAGCACTACCCACCTCTAATCATCCCAGATGTGTTCTTTCCTTGTCTTGCACTCTGAAGTACTCATTATGGATTGGAGCAACTAGCTCTTTATTTCTCAGATTGCATTGTGCAGTAACAGTTTTACAATGTAGCATACTTATATAGAGCACAGTGGACTAGAGGATAATTGAAGATTAATATTTTAAAAAGCTCACCTGCAATGGTTAGCTTTGCTTATAATTTTTATACAGAACAGAATATGACTTCTTTATGCAGGATTGCCAATCATCCATTATTTTAATGATAGTGATGCCAGCTTCCTGGTCAAACCCCATACCCAAGTCACCAGGAGTTTTCCAACTTAGATTTGCCCACTCTACTTCCACCAACAAATGTCATTAGCTGAGAAGGAGGAGGGACCTGGCAAACCTATTTATTTATCTAATCAATAAAACAAAATTATTGAAGCAGGAGGATGTTTTCGTATTCTGAATTTCAAGTCTTCCATGATCTTCAGCTCTCCTATGGCATCTGAAACTCTGCAGCAATATTCAGGTCCATGCTGCTGCTGAAGCCTTCAACACTAACAAATCATTTTGACAAACTAAATTTTGTGGAAGGGAAGGGGCTCCTAGGGAGGAGAGCTAGAAGTGAATGCCCATAAAATCTGATTTTTAAAAACTTTTTGGGAGAACTCTCAGGAACTTTTGACAATTTCAGAGAATTAATTACCAGGTAAACATTTCCAGCAGGTGACCATTTGTTCTGCTGCCAGAGACAGGTTACAGTGCCTCTCTCAACTCCAAGAAACAACAAGCCAGAGAAATTTCTAAAAGCAAAGTTGTGATCTCTGAGGTCAAGGAAGTTAGAAGAGTGTCTGTGTGGGGAGAGGAAGAGAAAGGAGTTTTTAAGCCACCTAGAGTCTCCTAACAGAAAGGAAAGGTATAAATCCTCCTCCTCCTCCTCCTCCTCCTCCTCCTCCTCCTCCTTCTTCTTCTTCTCAGAAGTTTGTTGCAGAGACTCCTCCTAGCTAGCAAGACAGGAACATTCTTCACTCTTTCTTATCTTAAAGGTACTTCCTAATAAACATTTACCTTTTGCTCTTTTAATCCATGTGTTAGCTACCTCTCTGTGTGATAAACTCCAACATTTTGATTATGGGCCCAGGACTTAATTGCAATGATTAAAAGACAAAGGAAACTATTAAGAACATAAAAAGAGCCTCCTGGAGCCTCCAGAGTCCATCTAGTCCAGCCCACTGCTACTCGCAGTGGCCAACCAGATACCTTTGGGAGCTCACATGCAGGATGTGAAAGCAATGGCCTTCTGCTGCTGCTGCTCCTCCCAAGCACCTGGTCTGCTAACGCATTTGCAATCTCAGATCAAGGAGGATCAAGATTGGTAGCCATAGATCGACTTCTCCTTTATAAATCTGACCAAGCCCCTTTTAAAACTATCCAGGTTAGGGCCATCACCACCTCCTGTGGTAGCATATTTCCCAGGTTCAGATAGCCAGAGAAAAAAGAATTGAAGGTGGCCACCCCCTGGGGAAAGAGGTATGGCACTCACATAGATCTCACAGCTGAACAATTTATGGAGCTTTCTTTCAACACAGAAACCTGAACAGCCAGATGAGAACAAGACCAAAAGGAAGTCAAAAGCCAGAGGTTCTATTTTATCAGCTTTATCAGATCAATTACTGACTGAGACAGACGCTTTTGAAAAAGACAACTGAAACTTGGGTAGAGTTAGAAAAACATTTGAGAAAGAAATCTCAAACAACAATGATGTTTCTACAGTATCAGCCACTTGTAAAATGTTTGCCTGAAGGGGGTGATTTCAATCAGCATGTTAATGAAATGCTGCAGCTAACTGACCACCTGAAGTTAGCCGAAAAGATCTTGAAAGATGATGACTTAATTCTATACTTGATAATGAGAACTTGATAATTGTGATAAAGAGTAAAGAAAGCTTAATTTTGGCACAAGTTATTAATGAACTGAGAGATGAGTGCACATGGAGAAAGTTTGCTCAGACCACAAATGACTTAGAAGTATTTGCTATATGCATGTCTTTACGATGCCATACATGCAATAAAATGGGTGATTTTGCAAGTCAGTGCCCAGATTGCATTTGTATTTTATAACAATGAGTAATAAAAGTCACCTGCATGGTTCCCTTCAGAGAGCTGGGACTGAAGGAAGACAGACTCTATCTAAGAAGTTTTTTGTAGTGTGAGAGAGATAACTATTAAAGATTCTTTATATGTACCCTCAATTGCAAATAACATGATTTCTATAAGTGTTTTAACAGAGAAAGGCTATTCAGTGTCTGATGAAGCATGTTTAATTTTTGATAGCTCAGAATTGGTGGTCCAAGGAACTAAGCAAAATGGGCTGTATTTTCTAGATTTACATACAGATAAAGTGAACCTTGTTCAATAATGCTCTAACAAAGATTGTTTAAATTTGTGGCACAGAAGGTTTGACCACAGATCACTTGAAGCAATAAAACAACCTGAGAGCCAGAATCTAACAAAGAATATGCAAACTGCTAACTGCTCTCAGTGATTAAAGAATTGTGATACTTGCTTTAAGGCTAAGGGTGTCAGACTGAACTTTGCAAAGGAATCAAGAAGGCAGAGAGCAAAGTGCCCTCTGGAGCTTATTCATATAGATTTATGTGGACACTTTAAAATAGAGACCCCTTCATGGAGCAAATGTCTCTTCACATTTATAGATGATTTTTTCAAAATGTACTGTGATCAATTTCCTCAGACATAAAAGCAAAGTTCTGAGTAAAATTTAAGCTTACCTTGCATTAGTTAAAAACAGATTTCAAAGGACCCCCACAGTGGCCTTACACTTAGACAACGTGGGAGAATATTGTTCAAATGAAATGAAGCACTATTGACTGAACATCAATTGCCTATCCCATGTTGTCCTGAAATGAACAGCCAAACCGAAAGACAAAATAAATCCCTTACTGAAATGGCCAGATGCATGTTGTTTGAGGCCACACTGTCAGATGAATACTGGGCAGAGGCCATTAATACAGCAATTTACTTGCAAAACAGACTGTCAACCAAAGGAGGTGATAAGACTCCTTATGAACTTTGGTTGGAGCAGAAACCTAGTGTGAGCCATTTGAGAGTGTTTGGATCAAAAATGTATGCTTGTATTCCTAAAGAGAAGCACTCAAAACTAGACCTCAGAATGGAAGAAGGCATTTTTCTAGGATATGCTCAGGGGTGCAGAAGCTACAGGATCCTTAATCCTAAGACTGGTGAATTAAAAACTTGTGATGCAGTTTACATTGATGAAAAAGAGAAAGCAGATTCCAGTGATTTTACCTCAGCAGAGCAAAATCAACTGCAGCAGACAAATGCAGTGTATCTGAATGTCAAGGACAACACACTCAAGGCACCTGAGGATGACAGCACCATGGAAAGTGCACATGGGCACCTTCAGAGCCTGTTCAACCAGAAGGGGCTGCAAGTTTCAGGCAATCCAACATGGGCTGGTACCCGAGTAGTCTCTCCAGCCCACAGTGGGGCACAGCAATGTTGGCATTGATGGTTCCAGGTCTAATTTAATGGCATAGCCACATACAGTCCAAAACTGTGACAATGGGCACAACCAGGAACATTTGTGAAAGAGAGGCCAGGCAGTCACTAACTGCATATGGAGGAGGCAAACTGAGGAGGATTATCAGGTTAGCAGGATTCTCTATCAGCTGCCCCAGGTGCAGGCAGAGTTGTAAAGGGGAAAAAACAAAGTAAAAAAGAGATGAGATCAAAAATATAAATGAGGGGGCAGCAGTTCAAAAACACTGGAACTGGCAAATCTGATAGCATCCTCATAGTGTCATCTTATGTAGAATTATAATCTTTTAAATCTATTGAACTCTATTTAGGATTACACATAGATTACATTTAGGATTACAAAAGTTATAGCTAACTTTTGATCATTTGCTCTGATATTACTAACATGCTGCTCAATCATTGATGAGATAGAAGTGGAAGTGGCAACATTTCAATTTTATATGAGTAGCAAAGACCTTGTTGTTGCCCTGTCCTTCATACCCCGCTCTACTGAAATATGGATTTTATATGATTTTTCATACAAAATGTAGTGACAAATGCCAATTCTCATATTTGTGTGTGTGTGACCACCTAAAAACAGGCCAAAGGCAAAAGGTCTGTTTGCAAGATTAAATCAACGAATGAGTTACTCCAGTCAATAGAAGCTGGAAGCCTCATGAACCATGGACATGCATCTTGATTACCACACCCCACCAAAGCTGCTGTAACACAATGGATCCTGGAGAACTCCCTGATACCAGACTTTATATTTCATCTGCCTTTTAGAAACCATTTCCTCAACAATTGCATTTTCTCTACCTTTAGATATCATCTCCCTAACAAACTGATTCACTTCCTGATTCACTCAAAGCCTCAGCCAAATTTGAATACCGGGGCACCATTCAGCACTTCCTTGATATAATCAAGAAACAATTGACTCTATTATCCCAACACTTAGAAACAGTAGATGAGCCTTTGATTAGCTCAAGCCAGCAATCCCAGCAAGGGAAATAGCAACAGATTCAGGAAAACGAAACTGAAACTTATTTGTTCCCACCCTTACCTGTGCAAAAGGGTATAAAAGTACTGTGCACCCCAGACTCAGTGCTCTTCACTGGATAAACCTCTCTTGGTATTGTTGGTTTGAGACCTGATATATTGTCCTTTGACTGGATTTCTATGCTGGCATAGGAATCCTTGCATTCTTCAAGAATGTCTCTGCAGAATTTAGGTAACTTATAAGTTCCCTGCTCCCCCTCTATCATCAAAACCTATCTTTTCCTCCCTGCTTATATCCATTAGGAACTGTGTGTATGCTTCTTAATGTCTCACTGTATGATTGTTTTGCAACAAAAATTTATAAAAATATTTACACTAGAATTTGGTCTCTTTTGCATTCTCTGTGGAACGTTTCAAAAGCCAATTCTGGTATAGTTGTCTAAAAGATCCCACCTAGTCTGCCTCTCGCACTGCCAAGCTAAGGCAGTTTCCGCACGGCCACCTCGCGCCCCCACGCCGGCAAGAGTTCTGGCGGCGTGGGGGCGGAAGCCCGCTCACACGCAAGCGTGCGAGCAGGCCAAGCAGAGGCCGCCGCAGGAGAGGCGGCTCCGCACGGAGCCGCCTCTTCCCACTCCTCCGTCCGACTCACGATGTCCTCGTCATCGCCTGCTGGCCGTCTAAGCCCCGCCCACGCTG
>NW_025950008.1:0-10538 GCF_021028975.2 Sphaerodactylus townsendi
GGGATCCCGCGCTTCCTGCTCGCTGGCTCTCTCCACCAGATGAAATCTCCGCGTGTCGTCTCTTCCCTGGGACCTCGTGGGTACGACTACAAGCTGGTGCCGAAACCCGGGAATCCTCGAACCTCCGCCGTGACTTACCGTCGCCTGGGAAAGGGCTTCTCGGTACCGACCGTCCGCTGGATCGGCGCATCCAGGGACCCACCCCCTCGGTACCGACCATCCGCTGGATCGGCGCATCCAGGGATCCGCATTCTCGGACACTCTCTCGTCTGATCGAACCAACCGGTAAGCATGGGCGCTTGTAAAAGCACGGCTTTTGACAAGCACGTTAGCGAACTGAAAGCGCTAGCGAAACGCGGCAGGGTCTCCGTAAAGAGAGGGGAGCTGCGCGAATTGGTTGAGGAAATTGATAGGCAATGTCCATGGTACCCAGAAAGGGGGACATTCAATCTTAAGGACTGGGAAAACATTGGGCGCACTCTGCACAGAGAGCCTCGCGCGCCGATGTCGCTGCTACTGACGTGGAGACAGTGTTATGTCGCCATCAGCCTGCAGGTCCATGGTGTCTTTGCCATGGATCTCCCTCCTTTTGATCTTTCACCTTCAATTTCAAGCCTGGAATTTTCTCTATCCACTAAACAGGACGCCTGTCCTACTCCCGTTTCACTTGCTTCCTCCTCTCATTCAAACTCTCCCGCTCGTGCTCTAGCGGCCAGGCCGCCTCCTTCTCTTGCTCCGCCTTCTGCTCCGCTTCCCCCTCCCGTTTCCGAAGCCACTGCACCTCCGTCAATGCCACGTAATGGCGTGAGTTTCAAAACTCTAGCAGAGCATATTACCCACGATCTGCAGAGGAAGGAAACCCTGACGGAAGACGATGCCGACCTCCTCGCCGTCTGCCCAGCCCACTACACTGACCACGTGGGGGAGGATGGCGCCGTCCAACGGGTCGTCGAGTATCGCCCCGTAGGCTATAATGTTCTCACTGAGCTCCGCAAGGCAATACGGGACGTGGGAATCACCAGCCCCTATGTGAGAGGCATGCTAGAAGCGGTCATACGGAATCACGTAATGGTTCCGGAGGACTGGAAAACCACTTTTCACATGCTCTTGAACCCTGCGCAGTATGTCGTCTGGGAGAGCGAGTACCGCCGGCAATGCATAAGCCGAGGAGCGGCCTCGGGCGGTGCCTACACCGCCGCACAGCTCTATGGCTGCGAGGGTTTCGCTCTTCCCGATGCACAGGTCGTCCTGCCGGAGGCCACCCTTACGGTCGCCTCCGATTGCGCTTACAAGGCGTTTTTAAGAGTGCCCGCCGCCGGGCAACCCACTCAGAGCTTCTCCAACGTCCGGCAAAGGCCTCAGGAGCCTTATGCTGAGTTCCTGGACAGGCTCCAGGAGGCCCTGCAGAGGCAGGTCGACAACGACGCAGCCCAACACGAGCTCCTTATGCGCCTCGCCAAAGAAAACGCCTCCGCTGAGTGCCGCAGGGCAATCGCGGGCTTAGGAAAGAACCCCGAGCTGGCCGACATGCTTAGGGCCTGCCAGGATATCGGGTCCTCCGCCCATCAGGCCAGTCTCTTAGCCGCGGCGCTTTCCACCGCTCGGGGGCGACCCAAGAGCGGACACTTCAGCTACGGCAGGCGGGGACACTTCCGGGGAGACTGCAGGCTGCCCGGCGGGAGGGCTTACGACCCTGACGGGGGAGGGTTCGCACCCAGGGGGCGAGGGTCCCCGGGAAAAGGGTCCGCCGGGCGGCCCCCCCAACCAGGGCCAGAGGGGAGGGTACAAAGGCGACCCCAAAAACCGAGACTCACGCCCCCCAAAAACCCCCTCTGTGAGGTCCTCATCGCCCCAGCCCAGTGTGATGATTCCGCTCTCCCGGAAGAGGTCAGGTTAGCTCCACCCAAGGCCTCCACTATTGAGCGGGGGTTGTCTGTCGTTCCAGGGGACGCTGACTCCACAGCCCAGAGCACCACTGCAGTGGCAGCAGGGACGTCCACTGGCGGCCCCCGCCGACACCCGGGGCTCGAGCGGCAATTCACAGTCCGGGCGTTCATATCGACTCGTGGGGGGAGAATCCCAAGAGCCAGGTCGAAGCACCCGTGACTGAGATGAGTAAGCCCGCCCCCACTGCTCTCCCCCTTACGTGGGTCACGGAGACCCCCGTCTGGGTGGAGCAGTGGCCGCTGCCCAGGGAAAAGCTAGCCGCCATGCACCAGCTGGTAGAAGAACAGCTGACAGCCGGCCACATTGAAATCTCCACCTCCCCGTGGAACACCCCTGTGTTCGTAATCAAAAAGAAAAACGGCCGATGGCGGCTATTCCAAGACTTGAGAGCGGTAAATGCGTGCATTCAGCCCATGGGCCCCCTTCAATGCGGCCTTCCTAACCCCAATCTCATTCCTTCTGAGTATCAGGTCCTGGTCATTGATCTCAAGGACTGCTTCTTTTGCATCCCTCTTTCCCCCGGAGACCGAACACGTTTTGCCTTCACCGTGCCCGTCCTTAATCATCAGCAGCCTACCGCCAGGTATCAGTGGAAAGTCTTGCCCCAAGGGATGCTCAACAGCCCCACCTTGTGTCAGTACTTTGTTCACCACGCCCTGGCCCCATTTCGCGCTAGGACCCCTGAAGCCCTAATCATCCATTACATGGATGACATCCTGGTCGCTGCACCCACAATCCCTCCACAATGGGTGGCGCTGCTCGCGGACACGTTACAGCAATCCGGTCTACACATTGCCTCCGAAAAGGTGCAATGGAAGGAGCCGTTTCTGTACCTAGGGCATAAGCTCCTCCACTCTTACTCCGCTCCTACCCTGCCGGAGTTGCAAGTCCCAGACGCGCCCACACTTCTTCAACTGCAACAGCTCCTCAGGACCCTTAATTGGGCTCGCCCCTTCTTCGCCCTCACCACCTCCCTACTCAGCCCCCTCTTTTCGTTGCTTCCGCTTGCCAAAGACCCCGGGGACAAAATCCAGCTCACTCAAAAACACAGGAACGCCTTTCAAGCAATAAAAGAGGTCCTGGCCCGCCGATGGGTGGATCGAGTCCCTCTCCGGGACCAGCCTCTCTCTCTCTTTCTCTTAAACACCCCCTCTCTTCCAACCGGAGTCTTGGGATACACAAAACCCCCTCAAACCTTCTTAGTGGAATGGCTATACTTGCCCCATGCTCCTACCAGAAATCTTTCTACCCCGGGCCAGCTCTACGCTGACCTTATTAACCAAGGACGCCAACGCACCTTGGTAATGGTCGGGTGGGACCCGGACAAAATCATCGTACCTCTTAACAGAACAGATTTCCAACACCTTTGGAACACTTCCTCTTCTTTACAGCTGGCCTTGGAAGGTTTCATAGGAGAAATCCTCTTTCATCTTCCCCCAGACCCACGCTTTACCCTCCTTCATTCTAATCCTTGCCCAGTCCGACCCCTGGCGGCCTCTATGCCGCTCCAGGACGCTCCCACGGTCTTTGCCGACGGCAGCAAGCGCGTCGGCGCCATTGCCTTTCAACAAGACGGGCAATGGCAGACGGCTTACACGCCGCCCCAAGCCTCAGCTCAATGGAGCGAGCTCGCTGCGGCCATCCTGGCTTTTCGAACCTTTCCCCAGCCCTTCAACCTCTTGGTCGATTCACAATATGTGGCGCATGTGATCACCCACCTGCCAGGGGCTTACGTCGCCCCCCGGATCGACCCAAACCTCATGAGTCTCTTCCTAACGCTACGAAACTTGCTAGCATCCAGAATTTCTAGCTACTTTGTGGGCCATATGCACAGCCACACACCACTCCCAGGACCCCTTAGTGAGGGGAACCAACAAGCAGACAACGCCACCCACGTCTCTTCCCTTTTTTCAGATCCCTTCCAATCTCATGATTTCTTCCATCAGGGCGCAAAAGCCCTCGCTCGCTCATGCCACATCCCCCTCAACCAGGCACAGTCTATCGTAAAATCATGTGCCCAGTGCTCACGCCTCGGCTCCTCTTCAGACCCAAGAGTCAACCCAAGGGGAAGTCAGGCCAACGAACTGTGGCAAATGGACGTAACAATGGTCCCAGCTCTGGCCCCATGGAAACACCTACATGTAGCTACAGACACATTCTCGGGGTACATTTGGGCCACACCACTCCGCGGGGAAACTACCAACCACGTTCTCCAACACCTCTTCGTGTGCATCACAGTTATGGGGCGCCCCCTTCGCCTCAAAACTGACAACGCACCTTCGTATTCCTCCGCCGCAATGCTCCAGTTCTGCACTAACTGGGGAATCGTGCTAACACACGGAATCCCCTATAACAGCACTGGCCAGGCGATCGTCGAACGAGCCAACCGCTCGTTCAAGGAAATTTTAGCCAAACAAACTAAAGAAAGGGGAATAGGTGCCCCCCCCCCAATTTAGGGCTCATCCAGCAAACGGTATCAAAAGTGTTATTTACCATCAACCACCTAAACTTTCTCGCCCTACTCTCCGGGCAGCAGATCACCCCCGTAGAGAGGCACTTTAGGCAATCAGAGCCCCTTCCCCACGCCCAGGTCTATTACCGCCAGCTCCCAGATCGGGCTTGGTGGGGCCCGGCCCCTCTCATAACCTGGGGAAGGGGGTATGCTTCAGTCCTTCTCCCTACAGGTCCTCTTTGGATTCCAGCCCGTCATGTCCGGCCAGCTCATGGGGCGGCACCAGAAGAAAACCAAACCCATCCCGGAGATGAAGCAGACCCCCCTGGAGAACCCTGCCCCGCTGCCTCGACGAAGCCGCCGCCGGCACCAGGAAAACCCGAAGGCTCAGGCAACCCGGAAGGAATTCAGGACTGCAACCTGACAAGCTTGAGAGCTACCACCACAATGCAGCCGCCACGGGACGCTCAGGGGCCTCGACGTTGCCGTCTCTGCGGTTATTGCTGCAAGTTCCACAGTCACAATCAACTGCTTGCCCTGCTGCCTCCCGCCGGTGATGTTCAGTCACCCCCTCCTGGATTTCAATAGCTGCCTTGGCCATCTTACCATCGTCCTGCCTCAGGCTCCACCCCGGGAGCCCAAACACCGTCGCCGCTCCGCTCTTTCCCTCGACCCTTCCTGCCGGAGCGACGCAGTCGCCCTTTCCAAAGCCGAGTGTGTTTCCCTCGCAACCTCCCTGGTGGGAGTCCCCGGACTCGCCATCTAAAACGCTAAGACTATTGGCCGGCTGGCCTGTGCCCTTGCGAAGCCTATTAATTCCACCTCCACCGCTCTGGATGCTCTGGCCTCCGAGCAACAAGAACTTCGTCAAGCGACTTTAGATAATCGTGCCGCTATTGATTATTTGTTATTACTGCATCACCAAGATTGTGAGAATGTACATAATATGTGTTGTTTTAATCTCTCTGATAATTCCCATTTGATTCATATGAAAGTTCATGAGTTACAAGATGTTGTATCTAATCTGAAATACGATGCGTTGCCTCATTGGTGGTCAGCCCTTTGGAGCTGGCTGCCGGGGGGATGGTTAAGTACTATTGCACAATTCTTCATTGGTTTGATTGTATGCCTTGTTGTTGGATCTTGCCTTGTTCAGTGTGTATCTGCCTTCGCCTGTAACATTTGTAAAAAACCCCTTGACTTTCCCCTACGCCGCAACCAGGTCCTCATGCTGCACAAACAACTCAGCCAACTTGAGCAAGTCCCTGGGGAGGCAAGCATCCCCCTAAATTGCCCCAATTAATTCGGCTTCCTTCCTAAAATATAAGAAACGGGGAGATGTAGGGGTGAGCCCGCGAACCCGGCAGAACCGTAGAAGGAGCGCTAGGCATGCCGGTGCCGGCTACGGCCTTCCGGGCGCACACGCTCCCCCAACCCCCGCTCCCCCATGAGTCACGGGTCATGAACTGCCTGACTCGCGGTCACCAGGTGTCCCACACAAAGGGACACAAAGGCTCCTGCCCTCAGGTGAAGATTAGGCCCAGACATGGATGCTTCCTCCCACACATAGCAGCCCATGAGATCATGCATCACATGATGAGCTCCCGCTCTCCCGCTCTCCCGCTCTCCCGACCTCCCGTTCTCCCGCCTGCCCGACCCCTTTTACACGCCCCCATTGAAACCCTAATAAAAGGTGCGAAGGGCGAGCGCACGGCAGAGTTGCCAGGATCACGGGATCCCGCGCTTCCTGCTTGCTGGCTCTCTCCACCAGATGAAATCTCCGCGTGTCGTCTCTTCCCTGGGACCTCGTGGGTACGACTACAAGCTGGTGCCGAAACCCGGGAATCCTCGAACCTCCGCCGTGACTTACCGTCGCCTGGGAAAGGGCTTCTCGGTACCGACCGTCCGCTGGATCGGCGCATCCAGGGACCCACCCCCTCGGTACCGACCATCCGCTGGATCGGCGCATCCAGGGATCCGCGTTCTCGGACACTCTCTCGTCTGATCGAACCAACCGGTAAGCATGGGCGCTTGTAAAAGCACGGCTTTTGACAAGCACGTTAGCGAACTGAAAGCGCTAGCGAAACGCGGCAGGGTCTCCGTAAAGAGAGGGGAGCTGCGCGAATTGGTTGAGGAAATTGATAGGCAATGTCCATGGTACCCAGAAAGGGGGACATTCAATCTTAAGGACTGGGAAAACATTGGGCGCACTCTGCACAGAGAGCCTCGCGCGCCGATGTCGCTGCTACTGACGTGGAGACAGTGTTATGTCGCCATCAGCCTGCAGGTCCATGGTGTCTTTGCCATGGATCTCCCTCCTTTTGATCTTTCACCTTCAATTTCAAGCCCGGAATTTTCTCTATCCACTAAACAGGACGCCTGTCCTACTCCCGTTTCACTTGCTTCCTCCTCTCATTCAAACTCTCCCGCTCGTGGTCTTGCGGCCAGGCCGCCTCCTTCTCTTGCTCCGCCTTCTGCTCCACTTCCCCCTCCCGTTTCCGAAGCCACTGCACCTCCGTCAATGCCACGTAATGGCGCGAGTTTCAAAACTCTAGCAGAGCATATTACCCACGATCTGCAGAGGAAGGAAACCCTGACGGAAGACGATGCCGACCTCCTCGCCGTCTGCCCAGCCCACTACACTGACCACGTGGGGGAGGATGGCGCCGTCCAACGGGTCGTCGAGTATCGCCCCGTAGGCTATAATGTTCTCACTGAGCTCCGCAAGGCAATACGGGACGTGGGAATCACCAGCCCCTATGTGAGAGGCATGCTAGAAGCGGTCATACGGAATCACGTAATGGTTCCGGAGGACTGGAAAACCACTTTTCACATGCTCTTGAACCCTGCGCAGTATGTCGTCTGGGAGAGCGAGTACCGCCGGCAATGCATAAGCCGAGGAGCGGTCTCTGGCGGTGCCTACACCGCCGCACAGCTCTATGGCTGCGAGGGTTTCGCTCTTCCCGATGCACAGGTCGTCCTGCCAGAGGCCACCCTTACGGTCGCCTCCGATTGCGCTTACAAGGCGTTTTTAAGAGTGCCTGCTGCCGGACAACCCACTCAGAGCTTCTCCAACGTCCGGCAGAAGCCTCAGGAGCCTTATGCTGAGTTCCTGGACAGGCTCCAGGAGGCCCTGCAGAGGCAGGTCGACAACGACACAGCCCAACATGAGCTCCTTATGCGCCTCGCCAAAGAAAACGCCTCCGCTGAGTGCCGCAAGGCGATCGCGGGCTTAGGGAAGAAGCCCGAGCTGGCCGACATGCTTAGGGCCTGCCAGGATATCGGGTCCTCCGCCCATCAGGCCAGCCTCTTAGCCGCGGCGCTTTCAGCCACTCGGGGGCGACCCCAAAGCGGACGCTCCAGCTACGACAGGTGGGGACACTTCCGGGGAAACTGCGGGCTGCCCGGCGGGGGGGCTACGACCCTGACGGGGGAGGGTTCGCACCCAGGGGGCGAGGGCCCCCAGGAAAAGGACCCGCCGGGCGGCCCCCCCAACCAGGGCCAGAAGGGGGGCACTGAGGCAACCCCAAAAACCGAGGCTCACGCCCCAAAAGAACCCCCACTGCGAGGTCCTCATCGCCCCAGCCCAGTGTGAGGATTCCGCTCTCCCGGAAGAGGTCAGGTTAGCTCCACCCAAGGCCTCCACTATTGAGCGGGGGTTGTCTGTCGTTCCAGGGGACGCTGACTCCACAGCCCAGAGCACCACTGCAGTGGCAGCAGGGACGTCCACTGGCGGCCCCCGCCGACACCCGGAGCTCGAGCGGCAATTCACAGTTCGCCGCGCCTTTTCGGGCGTTCGCATCGATTCGCGGGGAGGGAATCCCAAGGGCCAGGTCGAAGCACCCGTGACTGAAATGAGTAAGCCCGCCCCCACCGCTCTCCCCCTTACGTGGGTCACGGAAACCCCTGTCTGGGTGGAGCAGTGGCCGCTACCCAGGGAAAAGCTAGCCGTCATGCACCAGCTAGTGGAAGAGCAACTGACAGCCGGCCACATTGAGATCTCCACCTCCCCGTGGAACACCCCTGTGTTCGTGATCAAAAAGAAAAACGGCCGATGGCGGCTACTCCAGGACTTGAGAGCGGTGAATGCATGCATTCAGCCCATGGGCCCCCTTCAATGCGGCCTTCCTAACCCCAATCTCATTCCCTCTGAATATCAGGTCCTGGTCATTGATCTCAAGGATTGCTTCTTTTGCATCCCTCTTTCCCCCGGAGACCGAACATGCTTTGCCTTCACCGTGCCCGTCCTTAATCATCATCAGCCTACCGCCAGGTATCAATGGAAGGTCTTGCCCCAGGGAATGCTCAACAGCCCCACCTTGTGTCAGTACTTTGTTCACCACGCCCTGGCCCCATTCCGCGCCAGGACCCCTGAGGCCCTAATCATCCATTACATGGATGACATCTTGGTCGCTGCACCCACAATCCCTCCACAATGGGTGGCGCTGCTCGCGGACATGTTACAGCAATCCGGTCTACACATTGCCCCTGAAAAGGTGCAACGGAAGGAGATGTTTCTGTACCTAGGGCATAAGCTCCTCCACTCTTACTCCGCTCCTACCCTGCCGGAGTTGCAAATCCCAGACTCGCCCACACTTCTTCAACTGCAACAGCTCCTCGGGACCCTTAATTGGGCTTGTCCCTTCTTCGCCCTCACCACCTCCCTACTCAGCCCCCTCTTTTCGTTGCTTCCGCTCGCCAAAGACCCCGGGGACAAAATCCAGCTCACTCAACAACACAGGAACGCCTTTCAAGCAATAAAAGAGGTCCTGGCCCGCCGATGGGTGGATCGAGTCCCTCTCCGGGACCAGCCTCTCTCTCTCTTTCTCTTAAACACCCCCTCTCTTCCAACCGGAGTCTTGGGATACACAAAACCTCCACAAACCTTCTTAGTGGAATGGCTATACTTGCCTCATGCTCCTACCAGAAATCTTTCTACCCCGGGCCAGCTCTACGCTGACCTCATCAACCAAGGACGCCAACGCGCCTTGGTAATGGTCGGGTGGGACCCGGACAAGATCATCGTTCCTCTTAACAGAACAGATTTCCAACACCTTTGGAACACTTCCTCTTCCTTACAGCTGGCCTTGGAGGGTTTCGTAGGGGAAATCCTCTTTCATCTTCCCCCAGACCCACGCTTTACCCTCCTTCATTCTAACCCTTGCCCAGTCCAACCCCTGGCGGCCTCTATTCCGCTCCGGGACGCTCTCATGGTCTTTGCCGATGGCAGCAAGCGCGTCGGCACCATTGCCTTTCAACAAGACGGGCAATGGCAGACGGCTTACACGCCGCCCCAAGCCTCAGCTCAACGGAGCAAGCTCGCTGCGGCCATCCTGGCTTTTCGAACCTTCCCCCAGCCCTTCAACCTCTCGGTCGATTCACAATATGTGGCGCATGTGATCACCCACCTGCCCGGGGCTTACGTCGCCCCCCGGATCGACCCAAATCTCATGAGTCTCTTCCTAACGCTACAAAACTTGCTAGCATCCAGAACTTCTAGCTACTTTGTGGGCCACATGCGCAGCCACACACCGCTCCCAGGACCCCTTAGCGAGGGGAACCGACGAGCGGACGACGCCACCCACGTCTCTTCCCTTTTTTCAGATCCCTTCCAATCTCATGATTTCTTCCATCAGGGCGCAAAAGCCCTCGCTCGCTCATGCCACATCCCCCTCAACCAGGCACAGTCTATCGTAAAATCATGTGCCCAGTGCTCACGCCTCGGCTCCTCTTCAGACCCAAGAGTCAACCCAAGGGGAAGTCAGGCCAACGAACTGTGGCAAATGGACGTAACAATGGTCCCAGCTCTGGCCCCATGGAAACACCTACATGTAGCTACAGACACATTCTCGGGGTACATTTGGGCCACACCACTCCGCGGGGAAACTACCAACCACGTTCTCCAACACCTCTTCGTGTGCATCACAGTTATGGGGCGCCCCCTTCGCCTCAAAACTGACAACGCACCTTCGTATTCCTCCGCCGCAATGCTCCAGTTCTGCACTAACTGGGGAATCGTGCTAACACACGGAATCCCCTATAACAGCACTGGCCAGGCGATCGTCGAACGAGCCAACCGCTCGTTCAAGGAAATTTTAGCCAAACAAACTAAAGAAAGGGGAATAGGTGCCCCCCCCCC
>NW_025950009.1:0-10536 GCF_021028975.2 Sphaerodactylus townsendi
CAACTATGGCCCTCCAGATGTTCGTGGACTACAATTCCCATCAGCCCATGCCAGAATAGCCAATTGGCCATGCTGGCAGGGGCTGATGGGAATTGTAGTCCACGAACATCTGGAGGGCCATAGTTGCCCACCCCTGAGATAGACTGATTGGTCCCAAGTCATTTATTGAGCTTCATGGCTTAATGGACATTTCAATCCAACACTGCAATTCCAGACTGATACCCTAACACCCTTTATTATAATTGCCAAAGAATAGCACAGTTGTTTCATACTGAATCAAACTACTGGTTCAACAGAATTAGCACTGTCTACTCAGACTGGCAGTAGTTCTAAGGAGTCTTGGGCTAAGATCATTCACATCATCTACTACCTGACCCAGGAGATTCTAGGGATTGAATCTGAGGTGTTCTGCATGCCAAACAGTTGTTCTCCCACTAAGCCACATCCTCTACCCTGCACTGCCCCTCCCTACCCATTGATTCCCCATTCCCATTGATCTCACTGCTGTCAGTCATGTCTCTAGAAACATGTCCAGGTGACCTCTTCTGAATATCTAAAAGTATGAGGATCTGATGCACCTTTTCCCTCACACAGAGTGCTTGTCACACTCCACAGCCTCTCTCTGCCAGGTTCAGAATTACAAGTAGGTCAGGCCATCACATGTTGCTATCTTTCTTGCCTTTTTAAAAATATAGAGAGAGCCATGACCATTTCACCTATTTGGTTCTCTCTCAGATACATCAGCAGATAGGGTAGCTCAGCTCGCTTTAACAATTTCCCTCATTCACACTTTGCACAGAGTTATAGGGGCTGAGGATTTAAACACTGCTACATTCACATACTGTAACCACTAATTCATAATCACCACCACCACCACCACCACCACCACCACCACCACCACCACCACCCCAATTTCAGACTGAGATCTTAGTCTGTATGTGTCTCTGGGTTTCTTTCCCTGAGATAAACAGCCCACATAGTTAAACAAACAAGAAGTTAACTTTTTAATGGTTGGAATGTATCACTGAAGAAAGACAGGTAGAGTGGGTTTTTTTTACAAAGTTTCCTTTCCACTGAACTCTTGAACTGTTTCCCTGTTCCAGCATTTTGGATCTTTTGTTACAATTGAGTTTTTTTAAAAAAAATCAACTTTAAGCAGCTCGTTGCTATAGCTTCACTCAGCCAGACACTCTCACAACTGTCTAACTGCTTCACTGCCAGCAGCTTCACTGCTCCCCTAACAGCTCTTTTCCAACTGTCTTTCAATAACATTTCATCAGTTCTCATTGGCCGATTTTGGCAAGAGGTGGAGCCTGACTTGTCCATCACAGACAGTATACACAACAAGAGACATTGGTTCATCATTCCTTCCTGCATGCATATTTATCTTGTTCCAAGAAGAGAACTAGCAGAGGAATACTGGTACTCATGCATGCCAACATCACTGTGGATCACTATATTGTGATGTTCATTGGGCTTCATAGAAATTGCCTCATATGCATCCCCATCTGAGGTTTCTGTTTGTTATATTACCATTAGGTATGCATGAACATGGTAGAATTGATTCTGAAGAGCAAAAACCTATGGGATTATTGAAAAACACTTCCCTCTCCTCGCCCGCCCCGCAAGCATGCAGAGGATGACTAAGGGGGACAATACCAAGGTCTTGATTTAGCACTTCAGACTTTGGGCAGTGGAATCATCTCTTGATTAGAATAGAATTCTGAAGCGCGGAGCTGTGCTGACTACTTGGGAAGTATCTGTTCTGGAGATTATAAATAATTGTGCAGCAAATTAGAAGCAAACTCAGTATTCAAACTCAGTTATTTCCAACTTGGCAGTCAATTGTGTTAAACACAATGCTAAGGATTAACAGTGAGTGTCTCTAGTTTCGGTGCATCCTATACATGTTATAGGAGCTCAGTGGACTTTTCCAATTAATTTGTTATAAGTGGCATAGGGGAATAGAAGAGATGCCATTATAGTACTGAATCTTTTGTTGAGACTTCGAAGAAAATTGACTGCCTGTATGTATTAAGGGGGTTTGCCAAGAGAGCTCTGGCAACTGAAACTATCCCAAACTATTCAAGCTGCTGAATAATATGAAGGATTGAAATGTACACTATAAGCACGAGGCATGGTAGACCATTGCTTTGTGAACCCTAATGAGACACTAGTGAAAAAAGCCCACTTCTAAACCAATTCTATGGGAGTCTTAGAATTCCTGTTCAGTCTCAAAGGCAGCCAACTACTCCCACCTTCCCTGTTCCAGGATTGGGGATGAAGAAGTGGCATAAATAGCCACCTCCTTCATTAGTTGGATTCCACTAGGCATATGACCAGGCTCTGCTCTTACAAATCCTCATGCTCCATTCCCAATAAAGAGGACATCCAGACAAGGCTTTAATAGAGTTGCTGCTATAAAAATGCTCCTTGTAGCTGGGCTTCAATTACATCAGCATTTTATCAAAGTTTTCAGTGCATGTATATAAACATGGGTATTTTTCAATGGGTTGGAGCCAGCTGCCTGTTTTTCTCAGTTTCATCAAATTCTCCTCATTACTACAGCATACAGATTTCAGAATTCCCAGTGCAACCTTTTGGGCTTGAACAAAGTGAGTCTCTTTCTCCCTTTTTCACCAACAGAAAAGTTGATGGGACCCAACCTATTACCAGCCCACTCCTCTTACTTGGATGGCTGTTCCTAGGGAGGGAAGGACCCCACAACTTTGCGATTCATCATGCAATACAAACATTTATTCATTGCTGGATTAAACATAACAGAACACAGTTTTGCAAAGGTAAGATCACCAGTAATAAATCATTAGCAAAGTAAACAATGTCGAGGTTGTATTTCCAATTAAAGAAGTTGACTTTCTTTTTCCTCTAGTAGAATTCATTTAGTCATAGCATGGAGATTAGGACAAGTCCTTTTTTTCTTTTTTTGCTGCAGAAGGGCTGTATAATCCCCCCATACAGCATGACTGTTTGCAATAAAAAGTGGTGGTTAGTGAAAAAAATTGCACTTCTGCAGATGTGAAGATTATATTAAGTTTGCACATCATAACCTTCTAGACAGCAAATTTCCATCACCCTTTCACTTTTGAAAAAAAAAAGACTAGGCTTCTAATTTTGTCAAATTCCCAGTTCAAAGGGATTTCTTTCAAGTAGGAAGTAGAAAAACTTCTAGAAAGCAGTCAAGTTTTCTGCATGATACCAGGTCTTTGATATGTAATCGTTTCCTGTTTTACCAGATTTTTTTAAGCCTGTGTCAGTTCATTTCTAAGCACAGAACTTGTCCTTTACAAAGAACCTCGTAGTGCATTCTCATGAGAATATAAGAAGAGCTCTGGCCAATCAGTCCAAAAATATACCTATTTCAGGTCTGCACAATTTCATGTCAGTTAAGTTGATTGTAGTCTAGCTTTCATGTTATATGGACTCTCCAGTACTTTGTAACTGCTATACTTCAGCAGTCTCAGACACATGGGAAAATTAATTGAACAACCCATTCTCCAACAATAGCAAAATTCTGAAGGTGAATCTAAGATGGATATCAAAAGAGGCCAGCTCATTCCCGAATTGACCAGCTAAGCCCACATGGCTTCTGGAAGAAGGGATCATGGGTCAAGAGCTGAGAGAGTCAACAACCAAGGCTTTTACAACCCGGGATATTTGAAGCCTTAAAATGCCAGATGTTGATTGGCCAGCAGCACCCTGTACCATATTGCCCAGTCAATATGGTATCATCATTCTGAAGTGTGTTTCCATTTAGACAAGATCCTTCATGGAGAAAGGCAGGCAACATCACCAGTTCTTCATCATACAGTGACTGCTTAACTTCTGATATATAATACAATCAGGCTATCCAGGTCAGAGCTGGGGTCCTTTTGTTTCTTTTTTTATCCTTGTTTTTGAATAGTTATGAATTGTGACAACAATTTAAGATAGCAGAATGTACACATTTACTTTTGTATTCACTGTTATCTTTTGATGAATCAGGTTTTTTAGGCTTTGGAAGCACCACAGAAACATGTTTGTTTGGCAATATCTCACTGATTTCCATAAAAGTATGTATAAGGAAGGCCCTTATGCAGAAGTGGAGTGAGGGGAAACTGTGCCCGGGGCATGCATGCGCCCTTTACCCCTGCTGCAGCGACATCCACCCCTGCCCCACCCTAGAGCACTCCAGAATGCCCCCTTTACAGCCTGGCCATACCCCCTTTGTTGCTCCACCCAGGGTGTTGCGTCCCACCCAATCCCATTGGCACTACGCCACTGACCTTATGCATGAACCATTTACAGCATGGCTGAGAAGCAGTCTTGCTGCAAAGTGGAGTTCTCTGCATCTTTTTGTTTACATTTCATGAAGTACTCACATCTCCAGAACTGTCTCTATCCAGGCTGATCTGCCATCCCCCCCCCCCCCAATCTTTGCATGTTGTTTCCAGGCAACCTCCATTTGGGAAGGTGTCCTGCCACCTTAATTATTGTTATTATCATTGCTATTGCCACAATCTTTGGTCTGGCATTATTTTGCTAGACCTTGTCAATATCATTGGGTTTGTTGCTCCAGTGATACTCTCACCATTAAAATGTTTTGTTTGTTTTTTAAAGAAATAAGTCCCTCTGGTTGTCTACAAATGATGTCCCAAAGGGTGGGTGGAACCACTGGGGTCTGGGTAGGGGAAGGCAAGGAAGAGCAAAAAAAAAACCTGAGGAAAGCTAAACACACAATGATCTCCTTCATTTCCCCTACAAATGGAGAGGACAAAGTCACACATAAAGTGCTTTCATAAACCATGGGGATTCTTTGATCTGACAGTGGGGTGGGTGCTAAAGAGGGGAAATGTGTGAATAACTGAGAATCAAACCTGCAGGGAATGTACGCTCAAAGCCAAGGCAACCACATGTCTCCTAAGAAAACCATCCTGGCAAGAAATAATCCCAACTAAGGAAAGAACTCATGCTAACATGGTATTATTATACATCAACTACACTTCCAGTTGACATGTGCTTACTGTTTACTTCTATGCTTTGTTTGATGGCTGATTGCCTTCTGCTGAAGGTTTTTAACAAAATAAGGCAACAGCTTAGATAGCAGCGTCTGATTGAAAGGTCACGTACCACACAGGCACACAAATTATAAACTTCACTTTTTGAAACTGGAGCATTGTTCATGTTCTGCTTCACGCATAAAAGAAATCAGGAGAGCTTCAATCAAAGCACTGAAATGTTATGAAGTGGGAAAATTTTTTAAAACACCACCCCACAGCCCACAATAACACCTTTGTATCGTGCACCTGCACAAGAAGAGTTGACATTAGCAATGTTTTATGTGCACAAATACAGCATGCACATATTTATGACTGAGTGTGGCACTTCATTTTCTGTTCTGGGGCATGAATAATTGTGAAAGTGAAGATGGCCTTAAGAAGGACACTGTTTTCCTTAAAAAAACAACAACAAACATTGAAATTTTTTTGAAAGTAATAGAATCCTTCTTGTGACAATCATAGGATCCTAGAGTTGGAAGACACCACAAAGGACATGAAGCCCAAGCCTAGTCAGGCATTATGTTGTTAAATAACTTGTTGGTTTTTGAAGTGCTGATTTCTCCTTTATTTATTTGTTTTTATTTTAAAGCAGCCCCCCAGAGCATATAGCTAGGTGAACAGATCAGAGTCATAGTGTGGACCCAGGTTCAGATATGTTGGGAAGAGCCTGACTGAGAGAACCATGTTGCTTGGGATTGTGTCTGGTAGCATCTGGATTTGATTGGGCTTTCAAACGCCAATACCTGTTTTTTGAGAGAACATAGTTTTTCTAGCACAGGGGTAGGGAACCTGCGGCTCTCCAGATGTTCAGGAACTACAATTCCCATCAGCCCCTACCAGCATGGCCAATTGGCCATGCTGACAGAGGCTGATGGGAATTGTAGTTCCTGAACATCTGGAGAGCCGCAGGTTCCCTACCCCTGTTCTAGCAGAATACTGGCAACCTTCTGGCCAATCACAAGTTTCTAGCAATGGGGGAAAAAAGATGCCTGTGAAAAATCTCAAGCAAAGCAAACTTCCAGGTTGCATGTATTTGTCATATATGATTGCTGTTGATGGACATATTGTTCCCGAATTTTTATAAGCATCTTAACAGTTCAATGAACATAAATGGTCATCTACATCCTTTAGTAGTGAATTGCTTCAGTTAATTATGTGTTATTAACCAAACAGCCAGCATGGTGTAGTGGTTAACAGAAGGTGAACTCTATTCTGGAGAACCAGTTTTGATTATCCACTCCTCTGGATGAGCAGTGGATTCTTATCTGTTGAACTAGATTTGCTTCTGCACACCTTCATTGCTGCTGGGTGACCTAGAGCTAGTCATAGTTCTTCAAAACTCATTCAGCCCATATACCTCACAAAAGGTCTGTTGTGAGGAGAGGAAGGGAAGATACTTTGTAAGCTCTTTACAGGCGAGAAAGGGGAGTATAAATCCATTTTTCCCCCTTCACATGCAATTTCCTACCCACTAGGTCCTACCCACTAGGCCCTGCTTTGCATGCCCCTGAAGCTATATAGGTGGCAACCTGGAAAAAAGGCACTCTTCACTGTAGAACCTAAATTATGGAATTCCCTCTACAGGGAGAGTAATTTGTTCCCTTCTATCATTGTCTTCCACTAGTGAGTGAAGTCTTTTTGTTTTGGTTGGTGTTGCCTAAACTGTTCACATTGACCTCGCTTCCTGTGTGCATGTTTGTGTTCTGCTTTAATAATTTTACATATTTGTATGTTTTTAAAATCTGTGTTATTGTTTGGTTTTATTGTTTATTGTTTTATTGTTCACCACCTGGAGGAATCTAAATATATTGGAAAGGTAGCTTTAAAATGTTTAAAAATTAGTCCATCAGTCAATTAATAATCGGTATGACCTTCTACTGTTTCTGCAGGAGAAATAAGTTAGGTATTGTAGGCGCAGAAGGCATGAGAGGGATATATTTTACTAAATGCAAAGGTTTTCTTCTTGCCCCCCATTACTTTCTTTTTGTAATGGGAAGCTGGCAACCATAATGCAGCTGAGCAAAGAAAAGATGCAGGCCTGAAAGTCTATTCTCTTTCTGTTACTAGGCAAGCTTGATAGTTTAAGCAGAGTGCCCTTTGTCCAGAGTTATACAAAATGTGCAGAGCCAACTGTTTTAAGGCCTTACAGTTCCTAATTGGACACCTTGAATTTGCCCTTCTTCTGGAGACAGAAGAAAGAAACGTAAAGATGTTTAGGCTCTCTTTCTAAGAGGAACAACAACAAGAGGCAAAATAGATAGGAAAGAAACAGGTCCTAGTTCATCTTGCGTCAAAAGATCAGGTGTTCCCACCTTCCAATAAGGGTCTTAGAAAGTTCAATTGTTTTTGGAAAAAGGGAAATCTCCACCTTTTTGTATGACTAATTGATGATGATGAATTTTTTGGGGTGTATCCTTTTTTTACTGCTATTCTGATGTAACTTATAAAAGTAAGAACCACACTGCTTTTTTATAGAGGCTCCCTAGTGCTCTATTGCCCATTGTTAGCTGAATAAAATTCCAAAAAGATTTTTTATTCTGTAGTAATGGAAGCCAACTTTCTTGAGCTTCTTTGTTACTGGTTAACCTGCGTTAACAGTATTACCTTCTCACAGTTTCTGCGGGAGAAATAGTTAAAATCACGTATTAAAAAAAAAAAGGTAAGTAGCCATAAAGACCATACTCTGACAGAAATGTCAAAACACACATGCATTTTAATTCATTAGCGAAGACAAAAGCAGAATCTTAGCAAATGCTCTCATATTCCTATCGTTACTGGCGGTAATGAATCTCAGAGTTAATACTTTCGTGGAGGCTATCCAGCGGTGCATGATTCAGAAAAGAGCTTTCTGAAGCATGGGAGCTGTCTGGTCGATGTACTTACAGTTCGAACAAAAAAAGCAAAATGCAGAAATCTAACTTGACATCCAGGTAACATGCAATATGTATTGCAAACTGAGCCTTCACTACTCACCTGGCAACGAATGTTCTCAGAACATCCTTTTATATTCTTTTTTGAAAGAAACCGGCTTCATGAAACACACGCGCACACAGTGACAAAGCACCTTTGCTCATCTCTTGCCTTGTAAACCCCATGCTGCTAGAAGTTTGCACTAAGTCACAATTATTATTGCCAAAAAAAATGAAACATGAACATTTCCAGAAATCTTTATTGTCGTTTTTTAGCACCATTTTTCTAGTTCTTTGTTCCCGGTTGAAATCAAGAGCCGGGAGGTGGCTGGCGATTTGGCTGACTGATTATCATTCTCTCAGTAAAAGCATTCCCTGATTTGTAGTCATGAGATATGCACTTCGATTTAATTAGCAGCACAATGGCTAAAAGACAAGTGCTGTTCGGTACTTAAGATTCCCCCCCCCCTTCCTTTTCCCTTTAGAGTTTATTTGATATGATTCCCATGACCTCAAGCACAGCTAAGTCATTTCTAATTAGTGAAATGTTAATTAAGGTAAGGATGAGTTTAATAAATAACTGTAGCATAATTGAGGGCCAAACGACATGTTTCAGGGGAGATCCACTGTCGGCTCTCCCAATGTTGTTTTTAACATTAAAAAGGTGGTACAGGAGAACTGATGATATGAATCAGGGTTAAGGCACTGGAAAAGCAGTAGTTTAACCCTATCTCCAAGATCACCATGGAATTGTTATTATTCAAAGCAGGAGAAAAATGACTGGTATAGTGCAGGTATTTTCCCCTATTAACACACCTTCAGATCATGAGCAATAAGCAGGGACGTAGGTATAGATTTTTTATGGGGGGGGGGGTTGGGGGTGGGGCCACACCCCCACCTGCCCCTAGGGCATGGCCACGCCTCCCAAAGCCCCGCCCCTGGCCTAGCACTTATAAAAGCAGCTCTCCGAGGTCAGGGATAGCAGACTCCCCTGCCCTGCCCTCCCCTCCCCCTCCCCTCTGGGCAAAGGCATAGAGGGAAAATGAAGCCTGGTGCAAAATCTGAGTTTTGTGCCCCCCACCCCCCAGGCAGCTGCTGTGATGCTGGAATCCACCCCCAAACAGCATCACTTTCAATGGCTTTTAAACTAGAGAGCCCAAATTCTCCTTTTAAATCCACCTTAAAGGGAGAATCTGGGGCCCCTAGTTAAAGAACATTGAAAGTGATGCTGTTTTGGGGTGGATTATCCCCCACCCTGAAACAGCATCACTTTCAATGTGGCATAGTGGTTAAGAGCAGGTGCATTCTAATCTGGAGGAACCGGGTTTCCCTGCTCTGCCACTTGAACTGTGAAGACTTATCTGGGGAATTCAGATTAGCCTGTACACTCCCACACACGCCAGCTGGGTGACCTTGGGCTAGTCACAGCTTTTCGGAGCTCTCTCAGCCCCACCCACCTCACAGGGTGTTTGTTGTGAGGGAGCAAGGGAAAGGAGATTGTAAGCCCCTTTGAGTCTCCTACAGGAGAGAAAGGGAGGATATAAATCCAAACTCTTCTTCTTCTTCTAAACTGGGGACCTCAGATTCTCCCTTTAAATCCATGCCGAAGAGGGTGGATGTAAAACGTAGGGTTGGTAAATGGGAAAAAAATTCGGCCCCGGTTCGGATTCGGGTCCAGTTCGGATGTAGGGGGTCGGATCCCCCCATATCCGAGCTTGCCAGGCTCGGATACACCCGAATTTCCGAGATTCTTGGGTTCGTTTTTATTTTTTTGCTGTTTTTCCCTGTTTTGGCCTGCAGGGGGCGCATTTTTGAAGATATCGGCATGAAAATTTCAGGGTATCTTCAGACTACTGTTCTGATTATGCACCCCAAGTTTGGTACAGTTTGGTTCAGGGGGGCCCAAGTTATGGACCCTCAAAGATAGCCCCCATATTCCATTGTTGTCAATGGGAGCCAATGGAATATAGGGGCTATCTTTGAGGGTCCATAACATGGGCCCCCCTGAACCAAACTGCACCAAACTTGGGGTGCATGATCAGAACAGTATTCTGAAGATACCCTAAAATTTTCATGCTGATACCTTCAATAATGCGCCCCCTGCAGGCACCCCAGGATTTTTGCCTAAGATTCTGTGGTTTGCATTGAATTTTTTCAATTGCTTTCAATGGGGGAATTTCTGGGGTGCCTGCAGAGGGCGCATTTTTAAAGGTATCGTCACCAAACTTTCAGGGTGTCTCCCAGACACTATTCTGATCATGCACCTTATGTTTGGTGCAGTTTGGTTTGGGGGGGGCCCAAGTTATGGACCCACAAACAGGTGGTCCATTATCACCCAATGTCGAGGAGGGGGATGAAAAACGCAAACCATTTTTTTAAAGCTAGTGACACCAAAATTTCAGGGTATCATCTGGAGACTTTCATGATCACACCCCCTAGGTTTGGTGCAGTTTGGTTGAGGGGGGCCAAAGGATCATTGAGGAACCTTGCTTTTTAAACAGATTTTTGTGCTACTGTGTGATGTGTGTGACTGCTTTGTGCAGACATGTGTCTAAGGACTTGTGCCATGA
>NW_025950010.1:0-10534 GCF_021028975.2 Sphaerodactylus townsendi
TCGGATGCTGTGGACAGCAAGCTACGTGAAACGGTGTTTTTAATTCGAGTTCCTCGTACCATTGCAGATTGGATCCAGTTGGGGTCTCAAGTGGCGTCTCGTTTGGAATACGCTCGTCAAGGAGGCCGCCCACGCCCTAAAACCACTACTGTGTCCACCAAGTCAAGCCCAGCCGCTCCCACCGAAACCACCTCCGACCGCCGTCGCCGACTTGGGTTGTGTCTTTACTGCGGAGGGCCAGGTCATCTAGCCGCCAACTGTCCCAAGAAGCAAAAACCAACGACCCTAGCTCCGCGCACTCCGTCTGCCAAACCACCACGCAGGTCAGGGCCGCCTCCCACGGGCTCGTCCAAAGCGGTGACCGAAGGCGACCCAGAGGAGGGGGAAGCAGCTGTTTGTCTTTCTTCAGCCCCCATGGACATGGGCCCGACTCCTGACGCGGTGAGTGAAGGCAGCGCTCCCATTACTGTTCAAGCATTTCTGGCCAACCCCGCTAAACGCACTCGCATTATAGCCTCAGCCCTTGTGGATTCCGGCTGCTCCCACTGCTTAATGCGGCCCCAGGTGGCAGAGGAGCTAGGTCTGGACCGAATTCCCCTGGCTAAGCCCATACCATTCACCCAAATGGACGGTAGCCCCCTCGGAAACGAAGGACCGGCCCAGTTCAAAACACAGCCGGTTCTCCTCCGTTGCGCCGACCATTGGGAGAAAATTAGTTTCATTTTGGCGCCAGTGGCCAAACACTCCATAGTTTTGGGCATGCCTTGGTTGTTGTTACATGAACCAAAATTCATTTGGAAAGAAAGGATCCTAGAATTCACTGACCCTCCTTGCGGTGAACACATGAATTGGGAAGAAAACCCAACGTCTCCTGACACACACCCCTCTCTGGCTTCCTCAGTGCTTGCTCCCGATTCTATTGGCATCCCACCTGCATATCAAGATCTAGCCAGAGTTTTTCAGGAGCAGGAATGCGATCAGTTGCCACCCCACAGAGACACTGACTGTAAAATTGTCATACAACCAGGGGCGCAACTACCCAAGGGTAGAATCTACCGCATGAGTCCCAATGAAGAGAAGGAGCTTCGTGCCTTCTTAGACAAGAACCTTGCTCGCGGTTTCATACGACGGGCTACCAAACACACACACGCTGCTCCCGTTTTGTTTGTCAAAAAGAAAGATGGGTCTTTACGGCTTTGCACAGATTATCGAGGTCTCAATGCGGTCTCCCTGTCCAATAAATATCCTTTGCCTTTGATCAAGGACCTTTTAGATGCACTCGGCAAAGGACGCATTTTTACTAAATTGGACTTGAGAGAAGCTTACTACAGAGTCAGAATTGCTGAAGGATATGAACACCTGACTGCGTTTAACACAAAGTTTGGACAGTTTGAATACTTAATAATGCCATTCGGGTTAAGTGGGGCCCCCGGGGCTTTCATGGCCCTTATTAACGAAGTTCTCCATGATTTACTGTACAAGGGAGTTGTTGTATACTTAGATGACGTTTTAATTTACTCGCAAACGATAGAAGAGCATGAAATATTGGTTCGAGAGGTGCTGAAACGCTTGCTTGACACCTCTCTCTTTGCCAAACTCTCCAAATGCTGTTTTCATCAGACCTCCATTGACTATTTAGGTTACCGGATCTCGCCCGAGGGCTTAAAAATGGATCCTGCTAAAATTGACGCAGTCCTCCAATGGCCTGCCCCCACCAACCGCAAAGAACTCCAGTCGTTTCTTGGTTTTGCTAATTTTTATCGTGATTTTATACCCCAATTTGCTGAACTGACTCTCCCTCTCACAGACCTCTTACGCACTAAGGGTAAGGATCCACTGTCCGCCAAGCCCGGGGCCCCCCTTTTCTGGTCTGAGAAATGTCAAGCAGCCTTTGTACTATTAAAATCTGCGTTTACCACCGAACCTATCCTAAAGCACCCTGACCCGGATCTCCCGTTTGTGGTTCACGTGGACGCCTCGGACAAAGCACTTGGGGCAGCCCTGTTGCAGAAAAATAAAGATGGTATACTGGTTCCGTGTGCTTATTTGTCTAAAAAATTCTCTGGTGCCGAGCTCAACTGGACTGTAGGAGACAAAGAGACTGCGGCCATCAAAGCAGCACTCTCCACTTGGCGCCACTGGCTGGAGGGGGCTAAACATCCCTTTCAAGTTTGGTCGGATCATAAAAACCTGGCAGCTCTTTCCACCCCCCTCAAGATGTCCGCAAAACAACTTCGTTGGGCCGATTTCTTTTCTCGTTTCTCTTTTACAGTCCATTTTTTCCCTGGGAAAACCAACAAACTGGCTGACGCGCTCTCGCGCCTACCCGGGGAGGGGGGTGGAGCTGCCTTACGAGACATTCCACGCACTGTTCTTTCCCCCTCCCAGTTGGGGTTGGCTGTCACCCGATCTCAAACGTCCACTTCTCCTCCACCCCCCGTTCCCAGTCTCGTCTCTCCTTTCCTGCGGGAATTGGAGGAGGCGGGGCTGCACGAGCCTCCAGCGGCCGAAGGGGACTCCCTATTGCGTTTGGAGAATGGAGTTTGGCGGAGGGGGGAATGTTGGTACGTGCCTCCCCCCCTCCGCAAACAGGTTCTTGAAGCTTGCCACGATGCCCGTTCGGCTGGGCATTTTGGCTTTTTGAAAACTCTGCACTTGGCCCGCCGGCAGTTCTGGTGGCGCGCAATGCGCAAAGACATTGAGGCATACATTAAAGGCTGCTCGGTTTGTGCAGAAGCCAAAACCATCCCGGGAAAGCCCCATGGACTATTGCAGCCCCTCCCGGTAGCTTCCCGCCCTTGGGAAGTCATCTCCATGGATTTCATTACAGATTTGCCCGAAAGTCATGGCAACACGGTTTTATGGGTGGTGGTGGACTTGTTCTCTAAGCAAGCCCATTTTATTCCATGTGCTTCCATCCCCTCCGCTCCTAAGTTGGCACGGCTGTTTATTCAACATGTTTACCGTCTCCATTCCGCCCCCGTGAAGGTGGTCTCCGACCGCGGCCCCCAATTCATCTCAAAGTTCTGGAAAGCGTTTTTGGGGTTGTTGGGGGCCGCCCCGGCCGTCGCCGCCCCCTACCACGTTCAAAGTGACGGCGAGACGGAGAGAACGAACAGAACCCTAGAGCAGTATTTACGTTGTTACACCAACTACCACCAAGACAATTGGTGCGAGCTTATTCCGTTTGCGGAGTACGCCTACAACAATGCGGTTCATAGTAGTACAAAGAAAACCCCCTTTGAAATTGTGTCTGGTCGCTCCTTCCCGCCGTTGCCACAACTACCCGCAACTGCCTTGGACCCCCCAGAATTTCAACAATGGATTTCATCCCTAGCCGAGGGATGGAAGTCGGTCCAGACCGCCTTACAACAAGCAAAGGACTCCCAAAAACTGCAGGCGGATAAACACCGCTCGGATTTCCCTTTGCGTGTGGGCTCCTGGGTGTATTTATCTACAAAAAATCTCAGAGACGTGCATAAATTTTCCAAACTTGGCAAGAGATTTGTGGGACCTTTTCAAATTACTAAAGTAATTAATGATGTCACTGCCCGCTTAGATTTGCCTAACTCTCTTAGTAACATCCATCCTGTCTTCCATTCCAGCTTGCTCAAGGAGGCTCCCGCTTCCGATGCCTGGCACGACCCGCCGGAGAGGCCCCCACCGACTATTATTGATGGCCACAAGCACTACGAAATTGACGCTATCCTGGACTCTCGCTTTAATCGCAAACGCTTGCAATATTTAGTTTCTTGGGTGGGATATTCCTCTGGGTATAATCAATGGGTTTATTCCGAAAACATTGAAGCCCCCACCCTTATTGCTGCTTTCCACCGCGCCTTTCCACACAAACCTGGGGGGAAGGGGTCTTCTTTAAGGGAGGCAGAGTGTAAGGGATTCAGTAGTGTTGATGGTGAAGTAACCTTGAGTGCATTCCACAGCCCGGGCGATGGGCCAGATGCATCGGCGGAGACTTTATCTTTGCGCGGGAGATGAAGCCTCTGTTCCCATGGGAAGCAGGAAGGGGGGATGGGGTGACTGGTATTATAACCTGTGCTTCTGGCGGGAAGTGTCATTCCTGCCACTGCGTGTACTTGAGCTTTCTAAGATGTCTTAATAAATGGACTTTTACTCCCAAAGCCTTTTATTTCTGCGTCTATGGAATTCCTTACAGCGGGGAGGTGGAGGGAGCTCCTTATTTGGGCAATGACATCAGGGGGAGTCACTGCCCAAATAAGGAGCTCCCTCCATCTCCTGGTTGCCTGGGCTTCCTCAAACCCAGCCCGGAGGTGGAGGGAGCTCGTTATTTGGGCAATGACATCAGGGGGAGTCACTGCCCAAATAAGGAGCTCCCTCCATCTCCTGGTTGCCTGGGCTTCCTCAAACCCAGCGGGGAGGTGGAGGGAGCTCCTTATTTGGGCAATGACATCAGGGGGAGTCACTGCCCAAATAAGGAGCTCCCTCCATCTCCTGGTTGCCTGGGCTTCCTCAAACCCAGCCCGGAGGTGGAGGGAGCTCGTTATTTGGGCAATGACATCAGGGGGAGTCACTGCCCAAATAAGGAGCTCCCTCCATCTCCTGGTTGCCTGGGCTTCCTCAAACCCAGCGGGGAGGTGGAGGGAGCTCCTTATTTGGGCAATGACATCAGGGGGAGTCACTGCCCAAATAAGGAGCTCCCTCCATCTCCTGGTTGCCTGGGCTTCCTCAAACCCAGCCCGGAGGTGGAGGGAGCTCGTTATTTGGGCAATGACATCAGGGGGAGTCACTGCCCAAATAAGGAGCTCCCTCCATCTCCTGGTTGCCTGGGCTTCCTCAAACCCAGCGGGGAGGTGGAGGGAGCTCCTTATTTGGGCAATGACATCAGGGGGAGTCACTGCCCAAATAAGGAGCTCCCTCCATCTCCTGGTTGCCTGGGCTTCCTCAAACCCAGCCCGGAGGTGGAGGGAGCTCGTTATTTGGGCAATGACATCAGGGGGAGTCACTGCCCAAATAAGGAGCTCCCTCTGCCTCCTGGGGTTTGAGGAAGCCCAGCCAGCCAGGATTCCACAGCTCGAGGAGGGCAGCAGCAAGCGGCTTGTGCAGCCACAAGGAGGTCGTCCAGGCCACGCCCCCAGCCTCGGCAGAGGCCTGAAGAGCCGGCTGGTAAGCAGTGACTCGTGTATAAGCCGAGGGGGCATTTTTCAGCCTTAAAACAGGGATGAAAAACTCGGCTTATACGCTGAAAAAACTATCTTTGAATTCAAGAAGGGTATAACTCTACTGAGGACTGCTGAGCTAAGTCCTCAGTAGAGCACCTTCCTTATGAGGAGAGGCTGTAGCGTTTGGGACTCTTTAGTTTGGAGACGTCTGAGGGGGGATATGATTGAAGTCTATAAAATTATGCATGGGGTAGAAAATGTCGACAGAGAGAGATTTTTCTCTCTTTCTCACAATACTAGAACCAGGGGGAATACATTGAAAATGCTGGGGAGAAGAATTAGGACTAATAAAAGGAAACACTTCTTCATGCAATGCGTGATTGGTGTTTGGAATATGCTGCCACAGGAGGCGGTGATGGCCACTAACCTGGTTAGCTTTAAAAAGGGCTTGGACAGATTTATGGAGGAGAAGTCGATCTCTGGCTACCCATCTTGATCCTCCTTGATCTGAGATTGCAAATGCCTTAACAGTCCAGGTGCTCGGGAGCAGCAGCAGCAGAAGGCCATTGCTTTCACATCCTGCATGTGAGCTCCCAAAGGCATCTGGTGGGCTACTGCGAGTAGCAGAGTGCTGGACTAGATGGACTCTGGTCTGATCCAGCAGGCTCGTTCTTATGTGCTTAAGCATGCCAGGGCATTATATTCATTCATTCATTCATTCATTCATTCATTCATTCATTCATTCATTCATTCATTCCATTCACTATTCTGCCCTTTCCCAGCACAACCCAGGATCAGGGCAGCTAACAACATTTAGACAACAATATTATATATCATAATTCCATACAACAGTTAAACACAAACCTGAAAAGCATAACCAATAGCTTTCTATAATACCTCTACAACATTATCAATTCAACGGTGCTGGTAATATATAACTGAGGCTGATTCCGCACAGCAAATGTATAATGCAGTGATGGCGAACCTATGGCACGGGTGCCAGAGGTGGCACTCGGAGCCCTCTCTGTGGGCACGCACACACAGATCATGTAGGGGGCGGAAAATCACCCACACACACACACATCTAGGCTGGCCTGGGCCACTGAACCTGATGTGCACGCACCACAATGAGTAGGGAGGAATTGGCTGGCGGGCCTGGTGCCTGTTCTCTGGGTGGCTGCTGCCCAAGGAGGGGGGTGCAGAGGAGGTCGAGATGCTAGAGAGGCACAGAGCGGTGCGCGCGGGACTTGCTGGTTGCTAGAGCAGGCTGGCCCCTGCTCGAGCGGGTGGGGCAGAGGAAGAGGGAGCCAACCATTTTTTTCTAAACTAAAACCTCAGTATTCAGGTAAAATTGTCGTGTTAGCACTTTGCGATAAATAAGTGGGGTTTGGGTTGCAATTTGGGCACTCGGTCTCAAAAAGGTTCGCCATCACTGGTATAATGGGATGCAGCTGTTATAAAAGAACCTGTTTTTTCTGTTCACATTCATGCCATGCAGGCAGCGATTGGAGCCCACGGAAACAATCTTGGTTGCTTTTGCACCTTCACGCAAATTCCCTGCAACACATGAGTAGCCATGCAGGCATGCAGAAATGAACCCCCACAGCCATGCCAATTTTCCCACAATATTATCCGATGCAGGTGCAACACACAGAATAAAAGAAAAAGGGATTTCTCTGCGAAGGCAGGAAATTGGCTGGCTGAATCTCCCTGACCGTGGAGGGGGCGGTGAAAGGAAGGATCATGAAGTGCCTCCTCTCTTGCCATTCGTGCAGCACAGGCTCCAACCCAAAAAACAAACTGAGGGACATGAAATGGAGCAGGCTCGTTTTGGAAGCGGGACCCGTGCGAGCCCCCGCACCCCCACCCCAGGTTATATTGTGTCCTGCGCCCATTCTATTTGGTCTGTGCGGAATCAACCCAAAATGGACTGCCTATTAAAATAGATGTTTATTTACTCTAGGGGTCATTCCGCACATGCAGAATAATGCACTTTCAAACTGCTTCCAGTGCTCTTTGAAGCTGTGCGGAATAGCAAAAATCCACTTGCAAACAGTTGTGAAAAGTGGTTTGAAAACGCATTATTTTGCGTGTGCGGAAGGGGCCTAGGAGTTCAGCTCTCCCCTCTCAGTTATGGTCCTAATTATAACAACAAGGATGCGTAGGGTGGATTTGGGAGGACAGTTAGTTGGAATACCGTTGTGGCTTCAGCTATAAGCCCGGCGGAACATCTCTGCCTTGCAGGCCCTGAGGAACCGAGCCAGGTCCCGTAGGACCCCGTTTTCAGCCAACAGAGAGCTCCACCAAGCAATGGCCAGAGCGGAAAATGCAGACTGTCCTGTTACATGTGCATTAAAATCTGTTATTATTATTTTCTGTCTTTCCTTACAGATGCTGGCTCTGGCTCTGGGGATGGAGGTAGGAATCATTTATTTCACATTCTTTTTTCCCCTCGCCTGTCTGAATTGGTTGAGACGTTCTCCCGCACTGTTAATCGATTTGCTGGGTAGTTCTGTTCCACTGCCCTGAATTGCCTGCTGTTTAGATTTTTTTTTCTCATGAAATGAGATCCCTGCATTGTAGTCAAACTAAATGATAATGAGGAGCAGGAGTTGTTGTTGTTGTTTTTTTAAAGAGACATTCAGAAACCTGTTTTGCTTCTGGTTGGATTTTGTGTTATTCTCAACTGAGCTAGGACTCTATCTCCATCTACTGTTTCAAGCAGTCTCACGGCTCTGAGTTTAAAATAACAATTCCGCTTTCTTCTCATGCCCCTGACCAAAACCTAGAGCGTTTTAATTTTTTTTTTTTTGGCTGCGCTTTTCTGATTTCACAACTGGAAAATTTTGAGATTTCAGGTTGATGGGACAGCAGTTGTGCGTTTTAATTCTGGAGTTGTGCGAAAGCTGAGTGACTTTTGTGGTTTTTATGGTTTGCATAGAGAAAAAGCCTATTCTGTGTCTCAGAAGTGACGTCAAACTAGGTTTCGTGATGAAAGCAAAAAGTAGCTTATCTTACCATTTCTGAGATGATGAGAATGGGAGAGGAGATAGATGACATGCCTAAGGATTGCTCAAGTTTTGTTTTATGAAGCGGCAAAGTGTTATCAGAAAGATCCCACTGAGTTTTCTCTTGGGAAAGTTGATTGTTGAGGGACAGCGTGGTGTAGTGGTTAAGAGCAATGGACTCTATCTGGAGAACCGGGTTGGATTCCCTGCTCTGCCACTTGAGCTGTGGACTCTTATCTGGTGAACTGGGTTTGTTTCCCCACTCCTACACATGAAGCCTGCTGGGAGAACTTGGGCTAGTCACAGTTCTCTGAAAACTCTCTCATCCCCACCTTCCTCACAAGGTGTCTGATGTGGGGAGAGGAAGGGAAGGAGTTTGTAAGTCGCTTTGAGACTCCTCACAAGGGAGAAAGACGAGCAGTGGTGGTAGTCAAATAATTTAACCACTGGTTGTTTACAAGCAACATTTTAACAACCGGTTCTGCCGAAGTGGTGCGAACCTGCTGAATCCCACCACTGCAGACGAGGCATAAATCCAATTTCTTCTCGTGTGGGTTTTTCTTTCACGATCTTTGCCTAACTTATTGTCATATCTGAGGACAGACCTGGACTATTACTGCAACTCAACTCATCCTCCTCCAGTATCTGCATGTTCTGAACAGTTCTGAAATTTATTTGTTTTGAGTTAGAAATGAAGCATTGAACTCTGGGAAAATGACGTTAGAGGAGCGTATTCCATTGACACTGATTAGGAGTGTACTGGCTTGCAGTGGGAGTAGGATGATTTGCCATGAAAATAGGAATGTTGATCCATGAACGTTGAACCTGTGCTTGTTTATGCCAAATGTGGTAATTTTAGGCAGAATAGTCTGAGCAATTTGCAGGACAGTTGACTATTTTCATTTCAGCTGGATACTTTTGAGGAATGGATTGGATCTGTTTTTTTTTTTAATTCAGATTGTCTAGAATGCGTGAGTTTGTCTTTCCTTGGGAAATATCTTTCGCTCCTCAGCTGAGATGCGCTTTCTCTTCCTTTTCTTTTCTTTGCCCTTCATCCTCTGCGTGGGATACTCTAGCCCAGTTCTGGTAGGGATATTTGTTTTAGATGTTGCGCGCAGAAGCTCTTAACACACAGTGCTGCTGGGTTGGTCAAGATGACTTGGTTGCTCTCGTCCCATTATTATAATCTTCTATAATAGCGATCTATTCATTTCCTTCAGACTGTTCAGACATCTTAGGTTTCAGAAACAGCAACGGACGCTTTCAAACCACTTTCATTTCTGAGCTTTACACTTTTGTGAGAAATGCTTCCTGCGGTATATTTGTGTGTGTGTGTTTTAAAAAAACAACCCAGCATTTCTAGAAGAAACACGTGACTTTTCTCTGCCTCTGTTTTTGTGGTGACTCAAAGCCTCATTATCCAAATAGCCTCTTTCATCCAAACTGTCTGGCAGACATCAAAAAAGATTGTCAGATTAAGTGGAATAGCTATTAACATGGGGGTTATTTCGACATAAGATTTACAGGAGACAAATAATGTCATTTGTGTTACTGGCAGATTCACATTACTGAGTTAACGGATAATAGAGGAAAGCTTGTGTTTGGTTCACCAAACTACTTTGCTCGCCCTTCTTTCTTTGATGGTCTCTAGAATGGAAATAAATGAGTAAATAAAGGACCAATATCACTTTAAGGACAGTGGGGGATGGAGAGGTGACTAGTTTCTTGGTTTGCTTGTTTGTAATGTGTTGCCTTTTGCCTATCACTCACTTTGGCCATTTGGGTTAGATTCTCTGTAACACATGCATTTCCCTTCCCCTGACCTGACCTGACCTCACCTCACCTCAGATCAAAGAATCTCTGTGATTTTCAAAACCTCTGGAAGTGTGACTTTTCCTCTCGCTTTGCAGGGAAAAGGGAAGGGAGGCTCCATGTGTTTGGTTTGCATTGGGTTTTCTAGCCCCTCCCGACCTTTTCCCACCCACCCAAAGGTTGTTTATCCTGACCTTCAGAACAGCAATTCAAAGTAATCAAGAGAACTTAAAACAATTATTTGAACACTGCCAGTTTATGGCTGGACCGAAATCTAGATGTAATTTACACGGTCTAGCAACATAATGCTCGATCCAAGATGGAGGTCGCACAGAGAGAACAGGGGAGTAAAATGGAAGCTCGGCTCAGCTTCACTCAGGTCCTCTGAGGACACTTCACACCACGAGATCCTGTTTAACCCCCCGCCCAAAAAAAGTGGGGAAAAACCCTGCACAATTGACAGCACACATAAAGGGCCCTTGTATTCAAAGCAAAGAGAGAACTAGATAATAGGTGTATTATACGCAGCAGTGGCGTAGGAGGTTAAGAGCTCGTGTATCTAATCTGGAGGAACCG
>NW_025950011.1:0-10532 GCF_021028975.2 Sphaerodactylus townsendi
CTGTGGAGGCTTATCTGGGGGATTCAGATTAGCCTGTGCACTCCCACACACGCCAGCTGGGTGACCTTGGGCTAGTCACGGATTCTCGGAGCTCTCTCAGCCCCACCCACCTCACAGGGTGTTTGTTGTGAGGGGGGAAGGGAAAGGAGATTGTAAGCCCCTTTGAGTCTCCTGCAGGAGAGAAAGGGCGGATATAAATCCAAACTCCTCTTCTTCTTCTATTCTGCATGATGAGGTTCTCAGAATAGAAGTTGCGCTGCAAGGGGTGTGACCTAATAATGGCCTGTCATACGTCCCTGGGTGTGAGCAGGACAAGGCAGAGTTCACCGATGGCTCCCACTCAGCGGGCTTGGGCGTGATCTGATGTGTTCTGACCCTCCCTTTTCCAGCATCGTGCAGAGGCTGTGGTTCCGGAGCGCATGGCGCAAATGACCCGACATATCCAGCAGCGTGACTTCGAGGCTTTCGCGGAGCTCACGATGAAAGACAGCAACCAGTTCCACGCCACCTGCCTGGACACCTTCCCACCCATCTTCTATCTCAATGACGTCTCCAAGCGAGTGATAGCTCTCGTCCACCGTTTCAACGCACACTACGGCAAGACCAAGGTTGGAGGCAGGGAGGGGCCGCATCTGGGGGCTGCGGGGGCAACTGGAGCCCTTCTTTCCCGCAGAATAGGGACGGCTTGGGAAGGGGAGGCTCTGGGTGAATTATTCGGGGCAGCCTTTCCTCAGGAATTCCACAGAAGCATGATCGAGTCCCGCATATCATGGGGGAAGATGGCGCTTTGTCACAGTACTAGAACTCAAGATAGGGATGGTCAGTCCAACAAAAGTTGAATTTGCCACAACACCTGATTTAGCATGTGAAACTCATTGCCACCAGATGTAAACAGCCTTTTGCTTCAGGCTGTTCTTATTTTGCCAGTGCTTCTAGGGGTGGAGGATTGGTGTCTTCGGGTCTACTATGTGATGTCTTTAAATCAGATTTGGGAGAAGGCAGGACATAAGTATATCAGTTGGATGAAGTAGGGCATTAAAGGGGCCAGTCTCTTCTCCAGGGGCTTGGTTATCCAAACAGGAGCCTTGTCAAGAGCTTTGCTGATGTCTGGGCTTGATTACAGGTGGGCTATACCTTTGACGCTGGCCCCAACGCGGTTCTCTTTGCCCTGGAAGACACTGTGGGGGAGCTTGTGGAGGTGGTCAAGCGCAGCTTCCCTCCGGACAACAACGGAGGCCAGTAAGTGAACCGGGCATTTGCAGTGCTGATGCCAAGAGGGCTAGGAGAGTGGTGGGTTGGGCAGGACCCTGCCCTGAGCCCAACCTTCCCTTTGCCCTCTGCTTAGGTTCCTGAAAGGCCTGCCGGTGAAAGGAACTTCCCTGTCTGACGAACTTCTTTCGGCTGTGGTGAGAGATCCAGCCCCAGGGGTAATCCAGTACTTGCTGCTCACCAAGGTAAGGCTGGAGGGGGGCTGGCGTCCCCACTGCTGTCTGTCCCCTGCTGTCACCAAAAACGACATGGCCGCCCAAATGACGCTGCCACCCAAAATGACGTGGCCTCCCAAAATGCTTCTGAGGCATAGGTGGCGAACCTATGGCACAGGTGCCAGAGGTGGCACTCGGAGCCCTCTATGTGGGCATGCGTGCACAGTTTGTAATGTGGGGGGAAATGGCTTCCCCCCACACACACATCTGGGCTGGGCCGCTGGACTTATGTGCGTGCACCTCAGCGAGCAGGGAGGACTCGGCTGTCGGGCCTGGTGCCTGAGCTCCAAGTGGCTGCTGCCCGGGGGGGGGGGGGGGGGGGGGGGGGGGGGGGGGGGGGGGGGGGGGGGGGGGGGGAGGCAGAGGCGGCAGAGATGCTAGAGAGGTGCAGAGCAACGCATGTGGGACTTGCTGGAGGCTACAGCAGGCTGGCCCCTGCTTGAGGGGGTTATTCAGGTTAAATTGCCGCGTTGGCACTTTGCAATAAATAAGTGGGTTTTGGGTTGCAATTTGGGCACTCGGTCTTAAAAAGGTTCGCCATCACTGTTCTGGGGTGTGTTTTTGCTACTCCTCTTTACACCTGGCTTGGAGCTCAGGTGTGCCTTCTTCATGCTCAGTTGGATGCCCACCTTGGAAACTGGCAGGGTTTAAGACCAAACACCACCTCTCCTGGGGTTAGCTGGGGTGGAAAGACACATTTCCAGAAAGAAAACTGCGACCAAATGCCCTCAAAAGCCATTTTACTTTAAGCAGGGATCCCCAGCCTTTTAGAGCATGTGGGGGTACCTTGGAATCACCGCACAGCATGGCGGGCACAACCACAGAATGGCTGCTACATTGAGAGCCGGTATGGCATAGTGGTTAAGAGCAGGTGGACTCTAATCTGGAGAATTGCATTTGATTCCACATGAGTGGCAGACTCTTATTTGATGAACCATATTTGTTACCAAGACTCCTACATCTCTGCTATGACCTTAGGCTTGTCCAGGGTTCAGCAACTTGTGGTTTCCTCCAGTTGTTCATGGATCATACAAGTTCCATCATTTCTGCCAGCATGGCCACCACATGCTGGTAGGGGCTGATGGGATTTGTAGTCCATGATTATCTGGAGAGCCGCAGGTTGCAGACCCTAGTCACAGTTCTCTCCGAACTTTCTCAGCCCCACCTACTTCACAAGGTGTCTGTTGTGGGGAAAGAAAGGGTCCAGTCTTGTCTAGTATCTTGTTTCCTGGGCTACCAGGTGTTTCTGCCAAACAGTCACGAACCGCCAAAGCCCAAGCTTCTCTGTGGGCCGTCCTCCCACAGCTGCCTCTGAACTCCTGATGTGGTCTTTAATGGAAAAACCCACCGTGCAGAGAAAAGATTTGGGTGTTGGCATAACATTTCCCATTTAGTGACTTGCTTTTGGCTGTATCTTCCCTGGGCTCTGGCTGTTTTCCTAATCCTTGCAAAAGGTTACAGCACCTTGCCAAACTAGGCTACTGAAAACCACCAAGGGAAGAAAGCCCTGTATTATTTCTCCGCCCTCCCACTTGTCTTTAATAACTCTGCTGCCTGCCTGCCTGCCTGCCTGCCCAGCTTCGCAGCCACCAGCCTCCCGTTTCCTAATGTGGGTTTTGTTCTGATTCCAGCCTGGGCCTGGGCCGATGCCAGCGGAGGACGCCAGCAGTCATCTCCTTGGATCAGACGGACTCCCCCGAAGCAGCTGCTGAGCAAATCGTGCGCTGTTTGTGGGCCTACACCAAGCACGTGGATGGAATCCAGGCGACAGGGCTTGAAATACCTGTCCAAAATGATGTGTGGGTTTTGCGTATAAAGGGTGGTGAGAGGTCGTGGGGGAAAAGCATCTTGGGGACGAAGATCTGGGGTTTTCCCAGACTGTGGAGACAGGGGTTTATATGGACGTTATTTGCATAACAAACGTCTCCCTTGCCTTTATGTGCCTGATAAGAGTTCTGGCAGGGCCTGATCTTTGCACGAAGGGCAGCTCTGGCTTCCGTTTCCTTTCTGCCCTTTTCTGAGCTTTGTTTTGTGGGGGGAGATGTAGAATTTCCACTAATCAGGAGCGGGCTGCAGGTCGCTGGGGCCTACTGGTAGACCGTGGGCCGATTTCCGATGACGAGCCAGCAAATACTCAGGATTCCTGCAATAAATGCTAACCCAGACAGGCCTTGCTCCACTCCACTCCAGCAAGGCAGTGGTTTACTCTTTCAGGAGCTCCCCATCACTTCACAGCTATGGCACACCTGAGGGGTCTTGCGTTGGCATATTTGCTTTGTATATCGAACACGAAAGGCCGTGGAAGGGAGGCAGAGCCCTGGTTTAAAAAAATGGGATGATGCAGAATCGCAGTGGACCATTTTGACCCAGTTAGGGCAGCCTCGGGCTGACAATGACTTGCTGGAGAAAAGATCAGCCGTTGCAACATTCTCCAAGGGGTGATGGTCATGACGGCCCAGGCTGCGCTCTGATGTTGCAGCAAGAAAAAAATGTGCACAAAGGCAGCTTCTTGCTGGGCCGAAGCTCACTTCCTTAATGGGGGACGGATGCGGACGTGCTGTCTCTGAATGATGCCACAGCGCCACGTGTGGCAGAAGGGACTTTTCAGCAGTTTGGAGTTTCCTGAGTTGTCTCTCCTGCTGTTCTCCCCAGACGTGTGCTTTTATTTTTGGCACAAACTTTGCATATAATGTTCCTACTTCCTGGCTGTCTTTTCGTTTTTAATTGACCATTAAAAAAAGAAAGAAACGTTGTGTTTTCAGTTCTTCATTGTTCACCTGTTGTTGTTGTTTTTTTTGGGGGGGGGGGCTATGTGCTTAAGACGGGTTGCACAAAATCCAGGTCTTGTTTTCTTTCGTGATGTTTATTTATTATTTTATCCTATTTTTATCCCACCCTTTCTCAGTTTACAACAGATTAAAACACATGAAAACATTTAAATAAACATTGAACATTAAAACTATAAAATGCCTGTTAACATTACCGTTTACATTCCAGTATAATCAACTGAAAGAATTTATAAAATAGCTGGGGGATGACTTCTCTGTGACCTCTTTTCCTGTTCTTGTTAACTGTTTTGTGTACAAGTAATTACACACGCTTACGACTCGCAAATGTATCTCTCAGGTCATGGCCTGGTTACTAAGTTCTTTAAAATACTTAGAAAGTAACCTTAGAAATCATCTTCAGAGCTTTTTCAAAACAAACAGGAAATGCAGTTCTAAAGTACAAGCCCAGCAGAAGTGGATGGTGTAAATCTCTTCATTTCTGTATCCGGTCATTGCACAGCAAAAGTGCAGCTTGGTTGAGCAGGGAGGGATCTTGCCCCCCCCCCCCCGCCCCAAGAGCTGCATTTGGGCAGTGGGTAGAGCAGAAACTTGAGACTCTGGCACACACACACACCCTTAAAGCAGACTTGTCTTCTGTTTCATTGTGTGACCCCAAAGTGTCGCTACTAGACTCAGCACGATCGTTTAAAAATTATTATAAATTTGCAAAATTACAATGTATCGTTGGAGGTCTTCTCGGAGGCTTTCATGGCTGGAATCACTAGGGCAGTGATGGCAAACCTTTTTGAGACCGAGTGCCCAAATTGCAACCCCAAACCCACTTATTTATCGCAAAGTGCCAACACAGCAATTTAACCTGAATACTGAGGTTTTAGTTTAGGAAAAACGGTTGGCTCCGAGGCGTGCGTTACTCAGGAGTAGGCTTGGTGTTAGTCTGTGGCTTTGCTTTGAAACAACCGTGCAACTCTTCCAATGGGTGAATCACGACCCTAGGAGGGTTTTCTCAGAAGCAAGGCCCATTGTCAGCAACCGAGCTTACTCCCAGGGAAAGGTTCACGATTTAGTTCTTCGCATGACAATCAGTGGGGTTTAACAGCGCTTAACAGGGTTACCTTGGGTTTAATGCTAATAATCGAGCCCAGCAGCCCAGGCCAGCCTAGATGGGGGGGGGGCACTCTGTTTGCGCATGCCCACAGAGAGGGCTCTGAGTGCCACCTCTGGCACCCATGCCATAGGTTCACCACCACTGCACTAGGGTGTTGTGAGGTTTCCGGGCTTTGGACCCCTAGTCCAATATTTTTTGCTCCTAACGTTCTGCCCACATCTACGGCTGGCATCTTCAGAGGCACATCGCAGTGAGATTCTTGGCACAGAATGATGAAGTTATATTCTCAACATCAAAATTCACAAATAATGAATATAGCTAACAAATGTAATGCCTACTTTTTGTCTAAATAATAATGGCAATTTCTGCTGGTGCCTGGTCACTCCTTCCCTTGGCCCCCTTGTTTCCAGCTTGACCTCCAAGCACTATATTAAGGCGGCTTCCACATATGCAGAATAATGCAATTTCAATCCACTTTCAGAATTATTTTAAAGTGTATTTTGTTATTCCGCACAGTAGAATCCAGCTGCAAAGTGGTCTGAAAGCGAATTATTCTGCATGTGCGGAAGGGGCCCAAATTCAGCACTTCCAGGTTGGCGTTTGGGGCGGGGGTTGTCTTATTCCAAAAACCAATAAAAACTTTCAGCTGCTAAACAGTTTCCGTGCCCATTTCCTGCTCCTCTCTGGCTTTTCACGGGGGCCTTTTCTCCAGCCCTTCTCCCCAGACAGGGCAGCTGGGGGCCATTCAGAGCCAGGGGGCGTTTTGCAAAGGGGTGGGGGTGGCAGCCTCGCTTGACCCCCGGCACCGTCCCGCAACACAAGGCCCCGCCTTCTCCGAGTCCTCGCATTCCGACGTGCTACTGCACAAAAGGGGAAGCGAGTCTTTGCGTGCAGGGACTTCGCCATTGCTCCTTCTCGGAGTGAGGGGCCCCATTCTCGGCCCCCCCCCCTATGAGGAAGGGGCCACCACAGGCCAGACGGGAGGGGCTCCTGCAGCCTCCGGGGGGTGCACAGAACTCTGCACGTTGCAAGGGGCGAAGTTGAGGAAGCGGGGGGTGGGGTGGGCAACGCGATCCGGGGGAGCCCCGCCTGGCCCTTTCCGCGCAGCTTCGCCCTCTGGGGGCCCACCAGGCGGGCCCCGCCCATCGCAGCCCCGCCCCTCCGGCCGGCCCCCGCCCCGCCCCGCCCCGGAGAGCCGGTCTTTCGGCGGGTGCGCCAGGAAGGGACGTAGCGGGCCGGAGTGCGGCGGAGCGGACGGGCGGCGATGGGGCGCATCGAGTGGGCCATGTGGGCCAACGAACAGGCGCTGGCCGCCGGGCTGAGTGAGTGTCGGGAAGCGGGGGGGCGAGCCTCGGGCCCCTGAGCAGGTGCAGAGTGCCCCCTCCTAGAGCTTGCGAGGGGCGGGCGTCGGGCATCCCCGAGTCTTCCGGGGGAGGGGGACGCGGGGCCATCCGAGTGCGGGAGGGGGGGGGTCTTTAGCAGCGCCCCCGCCCAGAGGAGGGGGCCCGCAGCGCCACGGAGACCCCTCCCTCCGTCCCAAAGTTTTGCGCAGCTGATTGTGAGTCGGAGGCTGCAAACCCCCCCCCCCATCCCACCCCCACGGCAAGCCCCCGAGCCTGAAGGGCGGGCACGGCGGGGGCGCCAGAGTCAGCTCTGCTGGGCAGAGTTTCGGGGAACTTGGCGAGTTCGCAGTTCGGAGAATCAGAGGGGTCTTTCCGATGCCCCCCCCCCCCCGCCGCCAAGTCGCGTGTCTGTGTTTGCAGGGCCTTCCCTTGCCCGGCTGGTGCAACTCTGCTTTGGTCTCCTCCCCTGCAGGCTGGCTGGCCCGAGGCCACTTGGGCGGCGGCTTGGGTGGAAGTGCACAACAATTGCTCTGGGCTGAAGTCAGGCCCAGATGCCTTGGGGGTTTCTTCTGGGTGCCAGGGTTTAAGCTCTCTCCCCCCCGCTTTGCTTAACCTGCTGGGTATGGCGGGGGCGCCAGAGTCAGCTCTGCTGGGCAGAGTTTCGGGGAACTTGGCGAGTTCGCAGTTCGGAGAATCAGAGGGGTCTTTCCGATGCCCCCCCCCCCCCGCCGCCAAGTCGCGGGTCTGTGTTTGCAGGGCCTTCCCTTGCCCGGCTGGTGCATGCTCTGCCTAGTCTCCCCTGTGGCTGGCTTTCTGGCTCCCTGGGCCCGCTCCACCTGGGCGGCGGCGGGGGGGGGGGTTGCATAACTTGGTATGCAGGCTGAAGTCAGGCCCAGATGCCTTGGGGGTTTCTTCTCGGTGCCAGGGTTTAATCTCTCTCCCCCCCCCCCCCCGCGCTTTGTAACCTGCTATGGGGGGGGGGAGGGCATCTAGCTTTTGAAAAGCTTCTGACCAGGCTGTGACCTTCCTGTGCCCAGCTGGGAGGAGGAGGAGGAGGAGGAAGAAGAAGAAAGGAGCCTTCAGATAGAAGATCAAGGAAGTCAGAGGAGCAGAAATGGAGAAGCAAAGATTGCACAAAAAGGGGAAGGAAGCTCATCTCAGGGGCCCACTGTCGCCACCTGCCCCTGCCCTCGTGACACCTGTGACCTGGGGAGGAAAGTTGCTTTACCTTCCCTGGAAGTCAGGAGCCAGAGCGTCTTCTCCCGTTTCACCCAGCTAATGCTGAGTGACGGCCCCTCCCTGCATTTATTGACATATACCTCACATTCCTCCCCTGCTGGGTTTCAAACCAGCCTTTTTACTGCATAGTTCTGCACTCATTGCTCTTCGCCCTTCCATTTCCTCACAACAATTGCCCTGTGAGGTAGGCCATGCTGAGATTTTGTGACGGCTCTGATACCATTGTTTTCTGCTGCTCCAGAGACTAGGACAAGGAGCCATGGGTTCAGGGTACAGGAAAGGAGATGTCCTCCTAAACACCAAGAAATACTTCCTGACAGTCAGGGCTGTGTGGTGGAGTCTCCTCCTTCGAAGGTTTTGCAACAGAGACTGGATGGCCATTTGTCAGTGCTTTGACTGTGTCTTCCTGCATGGCAGGGGGTTGGACTAGATGGCCCTTGGGGTCTCTTCCAACTGTTTGATTCTATGATCTACGGAGTGGCGTAGGAGGTTAAGAGCTCGTGTATCTAATCTGGAGGAACCGGGTTTGATTCCCAGCTCTGCCGCCTGAGCTGTGGAGGCTTATCTGGGGAATTCAGATTAGCCCGGGCACTCCCACACACGCCCGCTGGGGGACCTTGGGCTAGTCACAGCTTCTCGGAGCTCTCTCATCCCCACCTACCTCACAGGGTGTTTGTTGTGAGGGGGGAAGGGCAAGGAGATTGTCAGCCCCTTTGAGTCTCCTGCAGGAGAGAAAGGGGGGATATAAATCCAAACTCTTCTTCTAAGGCAGACTGGAACGTCCCCACAGCTTCCCGCCACTTGCTAGTTGGCTTTCGGGGAGCACCGTCTTGCTCCTTGTAGGAATGCGTGTGCTGGACTACGTGGATCCTTGGCTGGACTCAGCGCAGGCTGTGCTTGTCGTGGAGCATTTAAGCACTCGGCCACGAAATGCCGCTTTTCCTGCCTCTCATTTGAGTGGGTTTCTGGGGTCGCTGCTGTTGGGCCCCCTGTTTGCAGGCCCCAGTGTGCTGTTGGTGTTGCAGCCGTGACTCCACCCAGGTTCCGTGGGGTCAAGCATGCTCTAATGCGCTCATCTGGTTCTCTGACGGAGGCCTTCCGGGTGTGCAGCTGCCTTCCCTCTGGCGATCGGAGCCCTGCGTGGGGGTGGCTGTGAGGATTGCTTTTGACAGCTTGAGTTGCCCGCAGGGTCCAAATGCCAAGGAAGCCGCCAGACGCCGGCTGTGGGTGGAAGTGCCACGCAGTCGCTTGAGAAGGGAGACGCCCACCCAGAGAAATAGCCTGCGCCACTTACGCCGACCTGCTGTGGGGGTTTTGAGGAATCTAAACCTGGGGTGTTGTGGGTTTTCTGGGTTGCCAGCCACAGATGCAGGAGAAAATACTACTGGAACACGGCCATACAACCCGGAAAACCCACAACACCCTGCTGATTCCAGCCGTGAAAGCCTTCGACAATACAATCTAAACCTGGTTTAGTGCTTTCTAACTATCACAGGAACAAACTTTGGGAAAGCCCTGTGAGATCAAACCAGTGCTCCACCCAATCCAGCCATCTGTTTTTCCTTGGGTTCTGATAAGCAGGGCACGGAGGCCAAAGACTGCCTCTGTAGATGTCCCCTTGCCTGCAGTAGACATTTAGAGATACACTGCATCTAGACATGGAGGTTTTCTTACATTACCATACCTGATAGCCACTGATGGTTTTATCTCCTGGGAATATGTCTCAGCTCTTTTGGAAACCATCTTGTCTCATGGCCAACAGGCTGCCACAAGTTTGTTTGTTTGTTTGTTTGTTTGTTTGTTCCACTTTTATACCGCCCTCCCCCAAAGGGGAGTTAATTGTGTACTGTGTGAAAAAAGAATTTCCTTTTGCCTGTCCTGAATTTAATGCCCATCAATTTTAAGTGGTGTCCCCAAGTTTATTATGGGAGAGAGAAACAGATCTGTCTTCCTTTCCACTTTCTACATACCATACTTTAATTAAGAAGAGAGACTTTGTGTAAAAAGGATGAGAAAAATCAGCATCCCTTTCTCACTCTTGGCAGTATGGGAAGTGGCGGAGGGCGGGTTTTACTTCCCCTTCCTCCTGCCCGTCAGGTTGTGAGTCTGGCAAAATTATTTGGTGGTTTCCATCTTTAGTCCGGTGACCAGAATCTCTGAAGGAAGCGAGATCGAAAGCTGAGCTGCTGGTTAAGAATACAAGATGGGCAGTTTCCCCTTTGGAGCTCTTCTGTGCCACAGACAGTGCTGGGACGCCATCATTTCTGAGCTCCCTGTCTTGTCTCCAACACAGGGTCATGGCAGCGGCCTTCCTTGCAAGGCTGTCGGGAGCAGGGTTGAACGGATGGCTGTGAAAGGCTTGCAACACACTGAACAGTTGTGCAAATGACACATAGTGAGGTGTGCTCCCCAAAGGGTGAAGAAGGATGAGTTTAATGTATTGTCGAAGGCTTTCACGGCCAGAATCACTGGGGTGCTGTGTGGGTTCCGGGCTGTATGGCCGTGTTCTAGCACCGTGGTGGCGAACCTTTGGCACTCCAGAGGTTATGGACTACAATTCCCATCAGCCCCT